>NW_016107990.1:576513-625094 GCF_001604975.1 Cebus imitator
GACAGAGTCTCGCTTATTTCCCAGGCTAGAATAGAGTGATGCAATCTCGACTCACTGCAATGTCTGCCTCCTGGATTAGCTGGATTTATAGGCGTGTGCCACCTGCCTCAGCTTCCTGAGTAGCTGGATTTATAGGCATGTGCCACCATGCCTAGCTAATTTTTGTATTTTTAGTAGGGACAGTTTCGCCATGTAATCCAGGCTGATCTCGAACACATGAGCTCAAGTGATCTGCTTGCCTCAGCCTCCCAAAGTGCTGGGATTACAGGTGTGAGCCAACACACCCAGCCCTCTGTTCATTTTTCTTCATTCTTTTTTCTTTCTATTCCACACACTAAATATTTTTTTTTTTCTTTTTTTCGAGACGAAGTCTCACTCTGTTGCCCAGGGTGGAGGGCAGTGGTGCGATCTTGGCTCACTGCAACATCCACCTCCCGGGTTCAAGTGATTCCTGAGTAGCTGGGACTACAGGTGACCGCCACCATGCCCAACTATTTGCTTGTATTTTTAATAGAGACAGGGTTTCACCATGTTAGCCAGGCTGATCTCGAACTACCTACCTCATGATCCTCCTGCCTTGGCCTCCCAACTTGCTGGGATTACTTAATTTACCTTTTACATTTCGTGAAACATTATTCTGCCAGTTCAGTTCTGCCACTGAGTCCCTCTGGTGAATTTTTTATTTCATTTATTACACTTTTCAACTCTGGAATGTCTCTGTGGTTCCTTTTTATATTTACTCTCTCCTTATTGATATTTTGTATTTGGTGAAATTTTATTTCTTTCCTTAGTTGTTTAAACCTGGTTTCCTTTTGTTCTTTGATGTTCGTTGTTTTTTTCTTCTTCTTCTTCTTTTTCTGAGACAGAGTCACTCTGTTGCCCAGGCTGGAGTGCAGTGGTGAGATATTGGCTCACTGCAACCTCCACCTTCCAGGTTCAAGTGATTCTTGCATCAGCCTCCCAAGTAGCTGCCTGAGCCACCATGCCCAGCTAATTTTTGTATTTTTAGTAGAGACAGTGTTTCACTGTGTTGGCTAGGCTGATTTCAAATTCCTGGCCTCAGGTGATCCGCCCCCCTTGGCCTCCCAGTATGCTGGGATTACAGGTACAAGCCACTGAACCTGACCACTTGGATGTTCTTTAAATGTAATTAATAGCTGATTTTAAGTCTTTGTTTACAAAGTCCAATGTCTGGGCTTCCTGTCACTACTCTTCTTGTGAATGGGCCATACTTTCCTATTTATTTGCACGTCTTCTGATTTTTGTTGTTGTTGAAAAGTAGGCGTTTTAAATAATAAAATGTGACATCTTTGCAGATCAGATAGCTACCCTCCAGGATTGTAACTGTTGTTGTTATTGTTGGTTTAGTGCTACACTTAACTCATTCTGTGATGTCTGTATACATTGTTGTATGGCTACATGCAAGATGGCTGTATGTTGATGTATGTTGTATGTAGCTATACCACAAAGTATGTTTTGTTAACATCAAGTAATGATTTGACAGGTTTCCTTACATACCTTGAGCCAATAAATCTCTTAGTTCTCACCTAGGTCTGTGTGTCTGTTGGGGCATACTTTGAATGCTCTGGCAGATTATAACTGCCTTTGCTTGTCAATTCTTCCTTTCTTAAAGCCTCAAGGCAAGTCATAGGTGAGACATTAGGGTCCTCTCAAATTGTTGCTAGGTATGCACACAACCTGCATATGTGTGTGGCCTTCTTGATTTTTAGGAATTTGCTAGAACTTTTCAAATCCCCCATGGATAGCTCATTCTCAAGCTTTTCCTTTTAAGTTTTTTGGTTAGCCATTTGTTTGCCTCAAATGGTATTTCAGCCTCAGGTAGTTGTGCTATTTCTGATGAACATTGATGTGAAAATTCTCAATAAAATACTGGCAAACCAAATCTAGCAGCATATCAGAAAGCTTATGCACCATGATCAAGTCAGCTTCATTCCTGGGTTGCAAGGCTGGTTCAACAATGGAGTACACGTAATCCATCACATAAACAGAACCAATGACAAAAACCACATGATTATCTCAATAGATGCAGAAATAGCCTTCGATAAAATTCAACACCCCTTCATGCTGAAAACTTCCAATAAACTACATATTGATATAATGTATCTCAAAATCAGAGGAGCTATTTATGACACACCCACAGCCAATATCATACTGAATGGGCAAAAACTGGAAGCATTCCTTTTGAAAACAGGCACAAGACAAGGATGCCCTCTTTCACCACTCCTATTCATCATAGTATTGGAAGTTCTGGCCAGGGAAGTCAGACAAGAGAAAGAAATAAAGAGTATTCAGATTGAAAGAGAGGAAGTCAAATTGTCTCTGCGTGCAGATGACATGATTGTCTATTTAGAAAACCGCATTGATACAGCCCCAAATCTCCTTAAGCTGATAAGCAATTTCAGGAAAGGCTCAGTATACAAAATCAACATGCAAAAATCACAAGCATTTCTATACAACAATAACAAACAGAGAGCCAAATCATGAGTGAACTCCCATTCACAATTGCTACAAAGAGAATTAAATACCTAGGAATACAGTTTACAAGGGATGCGAAGTACCTCTTCGAGGAGAACTACAAACCACTGCTTGAGGAAATAAGAGAGGACACAAACAAATGGAAAAACAGTCCATGCTCATGGATAGGAAGAATCAATATTGTGAAAATGGCCGTACTGCCCAAAGTAATTTACAGAGTCAATGCTATCCCCATCAAGCTACCATTGACTTTCTTCACACAATTAGAAAAAGCTACTTTAAATTTCATATGGAACCAAAAAAGAGCTCATATAGCCAAGACTATTCTAAGCAAAAAAAGGCTGGAGGCATCGTGCTACTCGACTTCAAACTATACTACAAGGCTATGCTAACCAAAACAGCATGGTACTGGTACCAAAACAGATATATAAACCAATGGAACAGAACAGAGGCCTCAGAAAGAATGCCTCACATCTACAACCATCTGATCTTTGACAAACCTGACAAAAACAAGCAATGGGGAAAGGATTTCCTATTTAATAAATGACGTTGGGAAAACTGGCTAGACATATGTAGAAAACTGGACCCCTTCCCTACACCTTATACAAAAATTAACTCAAGATGGATTAAAAACTTAAACATAAGACCTAAAGCCATAAAAATCCTAGAAGAAAACCTACGTAATACCATTCAGGACATAGGCATGGGCAAAGACTTCATGACTAAAACACCAAAAGCAATGGCAACAAAAGCCAAAATTGACAAATGGGATCTAATTAAACTAAAAAGCTTCTGCACAGTGAAAGAAACTATAATTAGAGTGAACAAGCAGTCTACAGAATGTGAGAAAATTTTTGCAATCTGTCCAACTGACAAATGGCTAATATCCAGAATCTACAAGGAACTTAAATTTACAAGAGAAGAACAGCCCCATCAAAATGTAGGTCAAGGATATGAACTGACACTTCTCAAAAGAAGACACTTATGTGGCCAACAAAGATATGAAAAAAGGCTCTTCATTACTGGTCATTAGGGAAATGCAAATCAAAACCACAATGAGATACCATCTCACATCAGCTAGAATGGGGATCATTATTAAGTCAGGAAACAACAGATGCTGGAGAGGATGTGGAGAAATAGAAACGCTTTTACACTGTTGGTGAGAGTATGAATTAATTCAACTACTGTGGAAGACAGTGTGGAGATTCCTCAAGGATCTAGAACCAGAAATACCATTTGACCCAGCAATCCCATTACTGGGTTTATACCCAAAGGATTATAAATCATTCTATTATAAAGACACATGCACACATATGTTTATTGCAGCACTATTCACAATAGCAAAGACTTGGAACTAACCCAAATGTACAACAATAATAGACTGGATAAAGAAAATGTGGCATATATACACCATGGAATACTATGCAGCCACAAAGAAGGTTGAATTCGTGTACTTTATAGGGACATAGATGAAGCTGGAAACCATCGTTCTCAGAAAACTAACACAGGAACAGAAAACCAAACACCACATGTTCTCATTCATAAGTGGGAGTTAAACAATGAGAACACATGGACACAGGGCAGGGGGAGAATATCACACACTGGGACCTGTTGCGGGGGCAGGGTCTAGAGGAAAGATAGCATTAGGAGAAATACCTAATGTAGATGAACACGTTGCTAGGTACAGCAAATCACCATGGCACATGAATACCTGTATATACAAACCTGCATGTTCTGCACATGTATCCCAGAACTTAAAGTATAATAAATAAAAATTTGTCACATTTGTTTTTCACAAACAAAAAAATTGCTTTTAAGACTTAAGTTGTTTTGGATTCTGTTTATTTAGAGTGAGTGTTAACATCTGCTGTGTAATGAAAGGATTGGTAAGTAGTCTGCTTGGTCAGTTTTCTTTTCTCTGTTAAAACCTGACTTTTCTTGATTGCTTTTTATCTTCCAACTTCATGTCACAGTTAATAGCTTTCACCTCTTGTTACTGCTCAACCTTGGATGCAGTTTTATTGTTACATTTGCAATGTCTTATGCTTTTTCTTTTAATGTCTATATTTTTTTTTTTTTGCATTTATACTAGGATCTTATTTGAGGCAAGATTATTGTCATATCTCTTTATTCTCAGTACCTAGCACTGTACGGCACTTAGTAAAAGCTGATGAAGTGTTTCATAGAGTCAGACTTTTGCTTTCAAGTTCCTTTATGGAGTTATTAGATAGTATTGCCTTTAAAGGTTGATGGGCTTTGGGACCATTTAATAATTGAACCATAGTGGAGTGGGGAAAGGATACATATGCAAATGAAAACAAACATTTGTATATCCATGCACCATTTTAAGGAAACTTACTCTCCAATGCATTTCATTGGTATGTGGTTCAGAATGTTATATAGTGTATGGTTTAACACTCAAAGTTGTTAATTCATGTGTGGTAAAAGTTCTCATATTGATCTCTACGTAACTGTGTCATTTTAATTCAGACTTCGTTATCATTGTAGAATATACTGTTACTTTCAGTTTGAGGAACATTTTGCCTCATAGGCTACATTTTGTATATTTACTCACTTCTGCTCTTCCTGGTTGAGTGATATATTTACTTCAAATGTGGTGTTACCAAACTTGGCTTATGTGAATTGTTTTCATTATTTTAACTCATAATTCAAATATTAAGTAAACTATTAAAATATGAGTGTAAAAGAGTCATTGTTTTCATGAAAACTGTGATAAATTTTTGTGAAGCTTTGATAAAGGTAACTGTTGCTGTTAAATGAGGAGAAGACAGGACAACTATAAAAGTTTAGGGAAAATATTAAGGTTAAGGAGAATCGTGCATTAAATTATATAATAGACATCAATGAATTTTAGTCCACTGTAAAGGAACCAAATTTAGATATTGTCAGTGAAGCATTGTGCTTGTGGCTCATGTAAGAAATGTACACAAAGAAAAAGCCTGTTTAATAGTGTCTGTATCAAGATTGACAAATTAATGCATATTTATATTTTTTTTTGTCTTTCTTTTTTTTTTAAATTGAGATGGAGTAACCCAGGCTGGAGTGCAGTGGTGTGATCTTGGATCACTACAACCTCTGCCTCCTGAGCTCAAGCAGTTCTCATGCCTCAGTGTCTTGAGTAGCTGGGATTACAGGTACACACCACCATGCCCAGCTAATTTTTGTATTTTTAGTAGAGATGGGGTTTCACCATGTTGGTCAGGTTGGTGTCGAACTCTTGTCCTCAAGTGATTCCCCCTGCCTTGGCCTCCTAGGGTGCTGGGATCACAGGCATGAGCCACTGCGCCTGGCCCATATTTGTATCATTAAAACACATAAGTGAAAATAAAAACTTTAAGTTACCTATGCATGATTTTTTAAAAGCATCCTCATTTAAGTGAATTTTTCTTTGAAACAACTGAGGGCTTTAATCCTTATTCTCTTCTGTTTATTTCCATATGTTATAATATGTTATACTATGTAAAATTAATGAAGTATTAGATCAAGATAAATTTATGAATATACTTGCCTTAAATTGCGATGGCAAATTATTATTCTGTATATGTGGATATTCATACACATAATTTAAATTTTAAATATATCTAGCATATATGCAGAAGTTTTTCTTTTATATTTAATCTATTAAATGTGTTTATTTTTCTCCATAGAGGTTCAACTGGCACAGTGCCAGCTCCTCGTCTGGCTCCCACAGGTGTCAGTTGGGCTGACAAGGTAAAGGCTCATCATACAGGCTCTACTGCTTCTTCAGACATAGCATCCGCCCAGTCTTGCCCACCAATGACAGTGCAGAAGCCTTCACGCAGAAATGGCAAGTGACTTCGAATTAGCCATTTTGTGTAGTAAACAGGTGGATATATAGAGATATTTATTTTGTTTAAAATTGGTCCTATTTTGTTTTTGTACACTATTTGTGATATTAATTTACCATAGTTACAACATAAAATTATCTTGAAAGCTGAGCAAAACTACTTTTCAGCACTGTAGACAGCTTATGGAGATCATTCTAGTTTTAGGTTTGCCGTGTGTAAACTTGGCAAAAGAGTATGATGTCTTTTGTCAACTCATTATAAGCTCCTTTAGAATTTTTTTTTTTTTTTTTTTTGAGATGGAGTCTCCCTCTGTTGTGCCCAAGCCGGAGGGCAGTGGCGTGATCTTGGCTCACTGCAACCTCCATCTCCTGGGTTCAAGCCATTCTCCTGCCCCAGCCTCCTGAGTAGCTGGGACTATAGGCGCCTACCGCCACCACACCTGGCTAATTTTTTGTATTATTAGTAGAGACAGGGTTTTACTATGTTGGTCAGGCTAGTCTCAAACTCCTGACCTCAGGTAATCTGCCTGCCTCAGCCTCCAGAAGTGCTGGGATTACAGGCGTGAGCCACTGTGCTCGTCCCACTAGAATTCTTTTGACTTCATTTAGGAACAAAAAAGGCTAGTTTAGTCTAGGCAGAAGTCACTTTTAAGTAGCATGTTACTACTTCAGCTGTTTAATACTTGATGTTATTTTGTACTGCAAAATAATATTCTGTGTTTATCTTTGCTCACACATCCATTTTCTATACCATCAGAATAACTAAGGAATACACATAATTAGAAGAGGGATTATATTGGGGGCCCACCTGGAACAATTTTATCCCATAAGAATTATATAGATGTTTTATATAAACTTCTTTTTTATATAGAAGTCACGAGTGGATTTTTATACATCCATAGGGCTGGGATTTTAGAATGATAATAGGTAATAATGAATTTTGTGTCATGAATTCAAGAGAACTTCAGACACTGCTTCTTGTTTTCTTCAGTGGAAGATGCATCCATTAGGGCTTTTTGGTTCAGAAAGAAATGTTTTATTGCACATAACAAAAGACATTGCTATCTGTGCGTTACGAATGTGTTTTATATTTTTTCACTTTTCTCAGTCAGTTGTATTGGCTTCAGTATATCACCCCTCTTTTCCTCGTATTGACTCAGTAGTAGATAATTGATTATAGGCAAGGGTTCTTTTAGGAAAAGGTAGGAAAATGTAAAATCAGAAAACTTAGTTTCTGTCTCTCGAAAGATTCTAAGAGAAATGTGTTGTAAAACCAAAATTGCAAAAAACTTAAAGGAATCATGATGTTAGTACATATCTTAGTTTTGTTTAAAGCAGTCCACTTCAGATTATTCATGAGTAACTCACCTAGTTGAGATTAAATAATAGAATTTGATTATATCTATGCTTAAGGAAACTTTTACTAATGTATTAGGAAATTTTGTTTTGGACCAGTTTTATCTTCAGTTTTGGGGTTTCAATGTAGTGTTATACACAGCGAGCTACAGCATTCTGTGGGAAAAAAAAAACCTGTTTTTCCTCTGCTCTCATGCCACAATAATCAACACAAATGACTTTTGTGACCTCTGATCACCACGAAGTATGTGGGGATTTCTCCCCACCAACAACCAATCAATCAGTTCTGCAGCAGACACCAGCTGGTTGTCCTCCAATTTAATTCTGACACTGTGGAGCTGTAGATAGTGTCAGATACCACAGGTAGAGGACTCAACTCCCAAGACTGCCTCCCACTTCTGATGCTAGTAACAAGCCCCGGGTTATTTTACCTGTGCTCTGACCAACTAGCTATAAATTAGGATTCCTTGCCTTTAATTAGTTTGCTAGAGTAGCTCACAGAAGTCAGGGAAACACATTTACAAGTTTATGGTAAAGGATATTGCTAAGGATACAGATGAAGAGATGCAGAGGGCCAGCTAATGGAAAGGGATGAAGAGCTTCCATGCCTTCTCCAGGCACACCACCTGCTAGGAACCTTCAAGTGTTTAGCTATCCAGACGTTCTCCGACCCTGTTTTTTTTTTCTTCTTCCTCTTTTTAAAAAAATTTTAAAATTATTTTTTATTGCATTTTAGGTTTTGGGGTACATGTGAAGAACATACAAGATTGTTGCATAGGTACACAAATGGCAGTGTGATTTGCTGCCTTCCCCCCCATCACCTATATCTGGCATTTCTCCCCACGCTATCTCTCCCCAACTCCTCACCTCCCGCTGTCCCTCCCCTATTTACCCTCGACAGACCCCAGTGTGTGATGCTCCCCTCCCTGTGTCCATGTGTTCTCATTGTTCAACACCCACCTATGAGTGAGAACATGAGGCGTTTGATTTTCTGTTCTTGTGTCAGTTTGCTGAGAATGATGGTTTCCAGGTTCATCCATGTCCCTACAAAGGACACGAACTCATTGTTTTTTATGGCTGCATAATATTCCATGGTGTATATGTGCCACATTTTCCCTGTCTAGTCTATCATCGACGGGCATTTGGGTTGGTTCCAGGTCTTTGCTATTGTAAACAGAGCTGCAATGAACATTCCTGTGCATGTGTCCTTATAGTAGAACGATTTGTAATCCTTTGGATATATACCCAGTAATGGGATTGCTGGGTCAAATGGAATTTCTATTTGTAGGTCCTTGAGGAATTGCCACACTGTCTTTCACAATGGTTGAACTAATTTACCCTCCCACCAACAGTGTAAAAGTGTTCCTATTTCTCCACATCCTCTCCAGCATCTGTTGTCTCCAGATTTTTTGATTGTCATTCTAACTAGCATGAGATGGTATCTCAATGTAGCTTTGATTTGCATTTCTCTAATGACCAGTGATGATGAGCATTTTTTCATGTGTTTGTTGGCCTCCCGTATGTCTTCTTTTGTAAAGTGTCTGTTCATATCCTTTGCCCACTTTTGAATGGGCCTGTTTGTTTTTTTCTTGTAAATCTATTTTAGTTCTTTGTAGATTCTGGATATCAGCCCTTTGTCAGATGGGTAGATTGCAAAATTTTTTTTGCCATTCTGTTGGTTGCCGATTCACTCTAATGACTGTTTCTTTTGCTGTGCAGAAGCTGTGGAGTTTGATTAGGTCCCATTTGTCTATTTTGGCTTTTGTTGCCAATGCTTTTGGTGTTTTGGTTATGAAGTCCCTGTTTTTAAAAAAGGTTTCTGTAGAAACTTCATTAGGCATGGTTGTTTAAACCACTAGTGAGCAACCTTACCTTCAACTCCTTTCCTCTCTCCCCTCCCTGAAGGCCGGGGAGGTTTGTGGCTGGAAGTTCCAATGTTTTAATACTACCTTGCTTTTCCCAGTGACCAGCTCCCATCCTGAAGCTACCTAGGGGCTGCCAGCTACTAGTGAACTCATTAGCATACAAAAAGACACATCACTCTGGAGATTCCAAAGAGTTTAGGAGTTGCATGCCAGGAGACTGAGATGAAGACCAAATATGTATTTTGCAGTATCACAGGTGTATACTTCAAGTAATATATAATAACAGTAGCTATAAGAACTGAAGTTTGTAATTTTGTGCTATGAAAAATATAGTTAAAGATGACAGTGACCACATGCATTTAATGTTTTCTTTCCCAAACCCACCTAAAATGTTATAAAATGATTTAGAAATTGAACTTAAAGAAAAAAAGACAGGAGAAGAGATGATATGAACAAATGTTTGGAAGTTAGGAAGGAGAAACATTAGTGGCAACTGACGAACATACTGAGTGAGCTAGCTGCATCCTGTGCTAGAAAGAGGAGGCACAACTGAAAAGCAGTCCAATTTGTTCCGTGAAATGCTCATAAACTTCAGAAATTGCTGGGAGCAGATGTCTCTAGAAGTGAGGATAAAGATAGAGGTAGCACTTTCAGAAGCATTTAGTCTTCCAATCCTCTCCTTCTCCCTCTTCTTCAACTCTGAATGGTAGCATGGTCCTACCTGCCTCACCCAGATTATTGGAGATTTATTACGTAGAGCAGGTTAAAAAAGATAGTGTGTGATCTGAGGGATACCAGACACATTGGAAAGGTGGGAGTAGTGTATTGAAAACATGGGATTAAGTGAAAGACTCTATAAAGGTATTATTGAGGCCTTTCACACTCGCTTATTCCTCCAACTCTCTTCTCCCATTGAACTTCTAAGCTTCCAGATTAAGAAAATTCACACTCAAGGAACACTTTCAGATCTGATATAGATCATGAGATACTGGTCTACAAGGCTGATATTATAATTGGGTGAGTCATTGGCAGTCTTGGGAGACTTTGGCAATGTAAAGTTAGATTGTGGACGCTGGTAGATTGTTCACAAAGATGGGTGCCATCAGTTTCTCCCATCCCAGTGCTTACATGCCACTCCCACTGTCAAGTGGTGGAGACTGTTCACCCTCCCCTTGAATCTCTGATTGGCCCTGTGACTTCATATGATCAATTGAATATGAGAACTGATGTTTTATAACTTCCCAACTGAGGCCTTAGAAGCCTTGCAGCTTTCATTTTCTCCTTGTTGGAAGCCAGATGACAGTTAAAGAAGCCCGGGAGAGATCACTGAGTAAAGAGAGACTATGTGAAGAGGAAGAGGCTGTAAGAAGAACTTAGTTGTCTTAGTTAAAGCCAGTACCGAGGCTTCCATCATGTGATGAAATCATGTTGAATACTTTGGTTTCAGCTCAACTTTCATAGCTGACACCATATGGAGAAGAAATGAGCCACTCCACTGAGCATTGCTCAGATTTCTGATTCAAACCATTATGTGAAAATAAAATGGTAACTGTTTTAAGTAGGTAAGTTTTAGGCTTGCTACATAGAAATAGATAATGGGAATATTCAGTATTTGTATAACATATGTTAGAGATTGAGAGGTAAAGGAGAAATCATGAAAGAGATAATTTGAGGAAATTTCCTATAACAGAAGGATATAGGTTTCTAGCCAAACAGGCCCATTAAGTGCCCAGAACAATGGATGAAAATAGATCGACAGCAAAGCATGTTGGGAAATTCCTGAATACTACAGAAGATGAGGGATTTTAAATGATTAGAAAGTAATCAGTTTGTATACAAATGACAAAGAATAAGAATGGCATGTGCTTTTGCATAAATACCTCTAGGAACCACAAGAAAATTGTGCAGTCTTCAAAATTCTGAAGGAAAATACTTTCTAGTCTAAGATTCTATGTCCAGCAAACTGATCCGTTATAAGTGAGAGTAGATTAAAGATATTTTCAAACATTCAAGATCCCAAAAGTGTTTTTTTTAAACTTCCCATGGACCCAATCACTACTGGAGGGAACCAGCACAGAAGAAAGGCACAGTTAATAACTCTTTGATTGTTATCTCAGGGGGGTGGTAGCTGTGATTAGGTATAGAGAGCAAGAAGTCTAGATTTCTGATGATCACAGTGCTCTGAAAGACTCAGGAAGATGAATGCATTTCTTAATACCTATATTTGCATATATTGAGATTTGAAATTTAGGACAGTTGGGGGTTGATTCTGAGTACAGTAGAAAATATTGAGACTAAATCATGGAGAAAAAAGAGATAGGCAAATGGGGAGAATGTAAGAGCCACACCTGTAAATGAAGACCATGAAAGGGTGAAATGAATGGCTCAAAAGTAACATTAGAAAAGATTGTCTCTGAGAATTTCCTCAAACTGTCAAAAGACATAAAGTCTCAGATTCAAGAAGTACTCTAAATCCCAAGCAGGAAGAATATGAAACAAAGCTCATCTAGGTAAAATATAATGAAAATGCTGAATGTGAAAGAAAGAACATCAGAGCGGGGAAAAAAGACACTATTTCCAAGGGAGCAAGAGTAAACTGATAGCTGACTTAGCAGTAGAAACTACAAAAGTTAGATGACTATGGAATGACAACTTTAAGGCCCTGAAAGAAAATAAATGACAAGCTGGACTTAAGTATTCAGCACAAATATCCTTAAAAATTAAGGTGAATTTAAGACAATTCCAGCCTAGTGAAAGATGAGAAAATTTGCAATCAGCAGACCTGCACTAAAAGAAACACTATGGAGAGGTTTTTGGGTAGAAGGAAAATGATTTTAGATGAAAACCCAGAAATGCATGAAGGAATGAACACCTGGAATAAACATGTGGGTGACATTAAATGTTTATTGACAGTGTGAAACATAAGGTTTTGTGGGACTTGAAATATATGCAGAATAAAAATTTATGAAAGTAATACAAAAGATAGAGGAATGAATGGAGTTTATATCTTCTAGGGTCCAGCCATTTTCTGGGAGTTTACAAAAGTATTTGTATTTGATGATAATAAATCAAGGAGGTATATTGTAAACTCTAGGAAACCACTAAGAAGAGCAAAATACTGTATAATAGTATATAGAGGGAATGGTAGGTTAATAAAACTGTTTGATTAATCCCAAAGAGAAAACAAACATAAAACAGATGAGACAAATAAAAAACAAGTTATGTGATGATGGAAGTAAATACAGATATGTCCATCTCTTCATTACATGTAAAGTGTCTAGGTATTTAATCATGAAAGCGAAGATTATAAGACTGCATTAAAAGCAAAGCTCAACTGTATTTAGCTTGCAACAGATGCACCTTCAGTATGAAGACAGAAGAGTCAGAAGGATGGGAAAAGATATTTTCTGCATATCCTGTTCAAAGCTGGAGCTCTAATATCAGACAAAATAGACAAAGCAGGCAAAAAAACATTCTAAATGGAGATGTTCTTAATGACTAAAGAGGCAGCTCAATAGGAAGAGTTTGTAAAGGGTCAGTTCAAGAGAAAGATACAATAATTCTAAATTTATACATACCTAAAACAACTTCAAAACATAAAGCAAAAATGGACAGAACTGAAAGGAAAAATTCATAAATCTACACTCATTCTGGGAAACTTTAACATAACCATCTCAACAACTGGCAGTACAAGCATACAAAATTCAGTAAAGATACAGAATATGTGAATAACGTGATTAGTGAACTTGACATAATTGACATGTCTAACAAATAATGGGTATTCTTTTCCTTTTTTTTTTTTCTTTTGACACTTCGATCTGGATACTCTTTACTGATGTGAATTCTGGTCCATTAATCCTCTGTTTTGTATGTCTTAATATGCTATTAAGCCTGTATGTTAAATTCATAATTTATATTCTTTATAAATTCTAGAATTTTAATTTGTTCATTAAAAAATAGCTTCCTGTAGCTACTGGTGTTCATCTTTCTATATGTTCTTGAACGTATTTATCATAGCTATCTTAAGACATCTGTTCCTTAAAACATCCGAATTACCTGTGGGTGTACATTAAAATCTTTTTTGGAGTTTTACAATTATTTGACCCTTTTTTTTTTTTTTTTAAAGCATCACTCACAATCTTAACACTCTGTATTAAAGATCATAGAGCCTCCAGCTAAAACGATTGTTTTTTTGTCTGGCAAGATGATAGAGAACAAGCAGATTGCCCAAGTCCCCTCCCAAAGGAGGGAGTGAGCTGCCTGTTCACTATCATCTTGCCAGACAAAAAAACTAATCATTTGTTTTCTGTCTCCCTTTGAGAGAGGACGTGGGTGACCTTTGATTTGGTTTGAGATTTTATTAAGTTTGATTTGTTTTAATTTGTCCTTATTCCTTTTTTGGGTCTCAGTGAAAAGGTAGGGTGTTTGCCAAGTCCACTGCATTCCTGAATTTGAACATTTTTTTCTCAGCACTATACAGTTGCTACAGTATCAGCTTAGCTCATTAGCTTCCCAGTTGCTGCTTTCTGTTAGGTTTCTTGGAGTCTGCAAAGTTTAGCAGTTGTCAGACTTCTTAAGGAGCGATTAAATGAAGATTTTTTTTGACTTATTTCCCTACGGTACCTTCCCACCCCCTCTAAGATTTTTGCCCCTTAAGTTCCAGTTGCTTTAGATTCTCTTAAACTCGAATATCTATTTCAGCTTGTTGGGGATGCTGGCTTCTGCCAGGACTCACTTCCTTGCACCCTGAATTCCAAGTGGTTTTGGAGAAAATGCTATGGTGAATGTCTGTCTGATCTTGTTGTCTTCTCTCTTCCTGGGAATTGTAGTTCCTTTAAACTTGCCGCGTTGGCTGCTTTTCAATGCCATGAAATTTTGTCTAGTTTTTATCGTTGTTTTTGGCAGAAAGAGGGCCAGTTTTAACACAGGCTGTTTTGCCATAGCTATAACTGTAAGTCCAAATACATAATCAAGCACATATGGAACGTTTATCAAAATTGAAACGTGGGGTGATTAGACATGTCTTAATAAATTGCAGGTGATTTAAGTGATTGTTTGTTACTGATCACAGTGGGATTAAATTAGAAATCAATTACAAAGATTTAGCTATATAATTCTCAAATTTTTGGAATTTTGGAATGTGCTTTTAAATAACTCATTGAGCCAGAGAAGATATCACAGTGAAGATGAGAAAAAGTGAATTGAATGAAAATGAGCATTTAAAAACTAGCCTGAATTGTACACATTAGAAAAAAAGAAAAGCTAAAATTCACTCTTTGTTTATCTGATGAAGTTAGGAAAGCAAATTAAATCCAAGGAATATAGAACGAAATAAACTGTATAGGTGAGAATAGAGAAAATAAAAGAAGATAAAAAGTGGCTCTTTAAAATAGACTAATAGAATTAACAGACCTCTAGTTATATAGTACTGCACTTGATCTTAGCCAAAAGACCAAGAAGTGATTGTTACACAATATTGATCAAAAAGAAGAAGACGAAAGGAGTAATACCAGGAATGAAATAGAGGATGTTGCTAGAGATCCCACAGATATTAAAAAGATAAGAGGATTTTTATGAGCAGTATTAAACACTAAATTTAGAAATACGGAAGAATTGACATTCCTTGAAAAACACAAGTTAAAATTTGCATTGTAAGAAATATAAAAACTTGAAGAGACTTAGAAGTATTTTTAGAAAGCGTGAGTTTGCAACTAAAAAATTTTTCATGAAGAACATTCCAGGTCAAGATGGTTTCACGTGTTACTTCTTCCAAAATTTTAAATAGCATGAATCTTATGAAAACTCTTCCTGCGGATCAAAAAGGGGATCATGTTTTAATGTTGCCAATGTAATCTTAATAAAAAAATCTAACCAGGAGTTAAAATAAAACATCTCTTGAACATTGATGTAAATATTTTAAACAAAATGTTAGTGAATTAAATACAGTGATAAAAATAGTATTTCACAGTAAGATTGAGATTATTCCAGGTGCACATGAGTTACTGGTTGTGTTGACTTGAATTTAGTACAGCTTTCTTAATAACATTTGTAAAATTTAAAAAATTCTACAAGTATAAAAACTACGAAATGAAATGTAATTTTTAGTTTTGTGTACTCTCTCCTAAGTATTTAGAAGTTATCTGACAGTTTAATTGCATGATTCGCTGTTCTTAAACTTTCTTTATTATGGGAATAATTTTTTAATATAGCTTGCACTGAAGGTTTATTAAAAATGTAATTTGTCTATAACTAATTTCTCAGTTTTAAAGAGACCTAAGTTATAGTTCCTAGATTGATATATTTCTCTCTTGACTGCTTTAAATATTGTTTCAATTAATAAAATTATATGATAGTGTTTGTGTTGGCAATTTTATTGGTTAAAGGATTAGGTCCAAGTTTTAAGCAGTATTTCTTTCTGTAAGGAAGCTTTCAAAGAAGGGTGTTTTTCTTTCCTTTAAAAAGTAAAATGAGTAAGCATAGTGCTTCTAAGGCTGAGCCAGTTATCTGGAAACTAAGATCTTTTGTTAAACTTTCTTAATTTTATAATATATTTTTTTCCTCTTGGTATGTGTGGTTTTTGTATGATTCATCTTAGATTTTTATTTTAATTTACATTATATGTATTTAAAGGATAAAGCATAAATGCATAATATGTGCTGAGTTTTAATAATGAACAGATGAAAGTTGAACATGGACTAGATATACGATTTAAGGGATTTTTTTTTTTTTAGTATCATAATATTGTTATATTTTTAAAGAAAATGCCTATTCATATTCTTATAAAGATGCATACTAAATATTTACCAGAGAAATGTATTTGCTTTAAATTATTTCAGAAAAGATAATGGGGAAGAGGAATGGATTGAAAAAAGAATGGCAGAAACTGGGCTGGGTGGCTGTAGTTCAGTAGTCCCTGATACTCAGAAGATTTAGGCTGAAGGATTGCTTGAGCCTATGGGTATGAGCCTGGGCAACATAGCGAGACCAGTCTCAAGAAAAAAAGTGACAAAATGTTGGTAATTGTTGAAGCTGGATTATTGGAACATGGAGTTCATTATATTATTTTCTCTGTATTGTATATTTGAGAACTTTCATAATAAAGAACTTCAAAAATCCACAAAACAGATGTAAACATACTTTTTCTTAGAGATTTCAAAGTCCAGATCTATGAAGTAAAATATTAGTTTCTGTCTAATATTTATTTTAAGATAAATATAACATATAACAATATGAACATACAGTTTTATATTAAAAAATAAGATAATGAATTAATATACCAGTTACAGGAATGAGCATTTTGGGTTTTGTTTTCTCCTGGAAATAATTTTTTTTACCTTTAGTGAATCGTGTGATGGTATGACACACTGTTCTATGATATACAGATTTATGTTGTTTTTGTGGTAATGTAGATTTTCAGTTTTGTAAAAATAAACCTCAGAAATTGGCTTACTTTTTTCTGTTCAGTTTTATACCAGCTTTATTGAGATATAATTCACATACCATACAGTTTACCCATTTAAAGTTAATTGGTCTTTGGTATATTCACACATAATGTACAACTGTCGCCCCAGTAAATTGTATAACATTTTCTTCACCCATAAAGAAATTCCATACACTCTTACCTGTCACTGTCATAACCCCACATCCTCCACAGCCCTATGGTGTTTTGGTGTTATCACAGAATTTTGTTTTAGCTATTTTGATACATGTATTGTGGTTTTAATTTGCATTACTTTAATGACTAATGATGTTGAATATGGTGGGCTTATTTTCCCTTTGTATATCTTCTTCAGTGAAATGTTTATTCATGTCGTTTGCCCATTTTCTACTTGAACTGTTTGTAATAATGCAGTTCGGTTTTTAGATTTCTCTGGGTATTCTAGACACTAGTTGTGTTGAATATTTTCTACCAGTCTGTCTTTCTCTTCACAGGGTGTTTTGCCCATCAAAAGCTTCAATTTTGATGAAGTATGATTAATTAGTTTTTTTAATAGATCATACTATTGTTATCAAGTCTAAGAACTCATTACCTACCCATAGGTTCTGAAGGTTTTTCTCTTATGTTGCCTGAAAGTTTTATAGTTTAAAATTTTGTTTTAAACTATAAAATCTGTGATCCATTTTGAGTTAATTTTTGTATAAAATGTACATTTTAAGTCAAGGTTTATTTTTTGCCTGTGGATATTCATTTACTCCACCAGTTTGTTGAAAATTCTTGGCCAGGCATGGTGGCTCACCTGTAATCCCAGCAGTTTGGGAGGCCAATGTGGGAGGATTGCTTGAGCCTAGAGGTTTGCATCCAGCCTGGGCAACATAGTGAAACCTTGCCTCTACTAAAAATAAAAAATTAACTGGGTATGGTGTCACCTGCTTGTGGTCCCAGCTGCTCTGGAAGATCGCCACATTCCTGCCTGGGGGATGGAGTAAGACCTTGTCATAAATAAATAAATAAATGGAAAATTATTTTCTTTCTCTGTTGAACTGCATTTGCAATTTCAAAAAGAAAATTAGCTGGCCATATTAATGTGGGTATATTTCTGGGTCTGTCTTCTGTTTCATTGATTATATGTTTGTTTTTCTATCAATTCTATACTGTCTTAGCTCTGTGGTAAGCCTTAGTATTGGGTAAAGTGATTGCTTTCTCTTTTTCAAAATTGTTTTTAGCTATTTTAGGTCCTTTGTAATTCTATATACATCTTAGAATAAATTTACATCAAAAATGTTGCTGGGAGTTTTAGAGAACAGTTACAACTATAGATCAATTTAGGGAGAATTGGTATCTTTACTGTGCTGAATCTTGCAGCCTATGAACATGATTTTTCCCTCCATTTCTTTAGGCCTTCCGTTTCTTTCATTAGCATTTTGTAATTTTCAAGATAGACATTCTATACTTTTTTGTTGGACTTATAATCACAAAAAGAAAATGAAATCATTATAAGTTTTTAATTTTTGTTTCCACACATTTATTATTAGTATATAGAAATGAAATGGACATTTAGAGTGTTAGTTTTGTATCCTGCAACTTTACTGAACCCGTATAATTCTTACGTATATTCTCTGAGATTTTCTATTATGTCATCTGAAAATAGGGACAATTTTATTTCTTTCTTTCCTGTCTGTATGTCTTTTTTTCCTGTGTGTTTGTGTGTGTGTGTGTGTGTTTTGTGGCACTGTCTAGAATGTTGAGTTCTATATTGAACAAGCTATTGAATAAGCTTGGTGAGAGGTGACATCTTTCTCTTGTTTTGGATCTGAGGGGAAAGCAGTTTTGCATCACTAAGTATTATGTTAGCTGTAGGTACTTTTGTGGATGTTCTTTATCAAGTTGAGGAAGTTACCCTCTATTAAGATTTAATACAAATTTTTATTATGAGTGGATGTTGGATTTTGTGAATTGCTTGTCCTATATCAGTTGATACGATCACATGATTTTTCTTGTTTAGCTTATTGACAATGGTGAATTACACTGACTGGTTTTTGAATGGTGAACTGGGATGGCATACCTGGAATAAATTTCACTTGGTCATAGCTTATAATTCTGTATATATATTGGTATATTTGATATACTAATATTTTGTTGAAATTTTTTGCACCTAAGTTCATGTGATTTTTCTTTGTCTTTAGTCTGTGATTTTTCTTTGTCTGTTTCACTAAACTTAGAAATTTTTCAGCCATTATTTTTTTAATACTTTTTTAGTATTGAAAAGTATTTCCTTTTCCTATACTCTTTTTCTTGGACTCTGGTGACACAATTATTGTCTCATAGGTCCTGAGATTGTTCTTGGTCTTGTGACACCTTTGCAGCAAAAGTAGCAAACCAACTTGCATCTCTTCCTTTCCCCCTTCTGGTTTTGTAAGCTCACCCCTCTTCTTGGCCACATTGACACTAAGGAGGGGAGAAGTGGAAGCAGAACTGACTCATATCACCTTGTTGCTGTAGGTTGGGATGGGATCCTAGCTCCCTGCTGGGCCCTGCTGATATAAGGAAAGGGGGAATCCCAGTGCCAAACAAATCTGCCCCCCACTATTTTTTCTGCCTCGTTGATGCTGGTTGTAGTAGAAGCTCAGTTTTCTATAGGGCCCTGCTGATAATGGGTGAGGGTAGGAGCTAGTTCTGTTTCACACTGTTGTTGATACCAAATGTGAGAGGAGGCTCTGCTCACCATTGGGCCCTGCTGATGCTACTTGGATAGGGGAATCGGGGTGCCATCAATTTCTGTTAGGTGGGAGATGGAAGTTAAGCTCCCAGTTTACTCCTGCTTAAACTGTGGAGAACACTGGTTACATTGGTGTTTAGCTGCAGTAGAGTAGATATTGCTAAAGCAATTTTCTGTTTTTCTAGCCTACCCTTTTTTTTTCTGTGCTTTGTCTTGACAGAACAGGCATTTCTTGATGCCTATTCTGTCTGTCTATGCCTATTGATGTTTTGGAGACTTCTGCAGCATCCTGTCTGAAATACGTAGGAGGCAGTAAGGAAACCCAGGGAACTCACTTCTGTGCTGCTTTTCAAGTCCTCCAAATCCAAGGCATGTACTGTTGTCTGTCTCTCAGAGTCTTCCTATGTTTCATGTGTTTTATCTAGGGTTTTTAATTGTAAGATGGAGGGCCCAAAATGATGGAATGGTTACTTCATTTTGGCCAGAACTGGAATTCTTTACATTAGTTTTGGAAAACTGTAATTAGCTAATAAGAGTTTTAAATTGGGGCTATAAGCACCACTTTACATGTAAATACCTCCACATTGTCGTATTTGTATTTTAGAGAAAGATTCTTATTTATTTTAGGCTATTTTGGTGTGTGGCTTTGAACATAAGCCCTTAGTTTCCAGCATATGTGATGAAATATTGGACTAGATCCTCTGGGGTGCTATCAATTAATATCTTATAAGTTTATGATCCTAAAAATAGTTTAAGTCAAGGTATGCTGTTGGTGCTAGGATAGAGGAAAAGAACTTGGACTTTGGAGGTAGATGTGTGGATTCTGAAAGATGAAGAGACAGCTTTTATATTGCCATTAGGATAGACACCAGAACCAATGTACCTAGACTAGCATTTTGGCATTACCTTTACTCTGTGTATGATCTGGGATAAATTACTTAATTTCTCTTTGTCTCAGTTTCCTCACTGATTAAATGGGTATGATAATACTGATCTTATAGGATTGTTGTGAAGATTAAGAGATACTATAAATAAAGCACTTAAAACAGTGCTCACACATAGTATACACTTTTTAAATATTTATTACTACTCACTGACTATATAGTCTAAAATAAGCTTTAATCTGAATTTCAGTTTTGTCATTTGTAAAGTAGGAATAATTATACATACATTATTTAAATATGTATATACAAATATACAATTTGTACAATAGTTACTGCCATGTTTGTATATTAGTTGTATTTGTTGGGAATTAAATTGGAAAATGTTTTTATTCTATGGGTTTCCAAATACTTTTATCATCTAAAGAAATTTTAATTTTTTTCTTTAATTTCATAGAACGAAAAGATGCTGAAGGATGGGAGACTGTTCAGCGAGGAAGGCCTATTCGTTCTCGATCAACAGCTGTGATGCCAAAAGTTTCATTGGCAACAGAAGCTGCAAGATCAAAGGATGACAGTGATAAAGAAAATGTATGTCTTTTACCTAATGAAAGCATACGGAAAGGTGAATTTGTTGGAGATGGATCTTCTGATACTATAGAATCTCATCCCAAAGACTCATTACACTCTTGTGACCATCCTCTTGCCGAAAAAACGCAGGTAGTACATTTGAAAATCCTTTTACTGTCTTTTTAAAAGGGATTTGTGTATGTGTGTACTGGAATGTCTTAGTCTAGTGCTTCGTTTTTTAACTTACTGTGAAAAATTTCAGGTCTACAGAAAAGTGGCAAGAATAGAACAGTGAACTCCTCCCACACTGTTCACATACATTCGCAAGTTAACATTTTGCCACAGTGTTTCTTTTCTCTTATTACATGTTACACATACATTAAATGCTTAATATTTGAGAGTAATGTGCAAACATCATAAGCATTCACCTTTAAATGCTAGAGCATGAATCTCCAAAGAGCAAAGAAATTTATTTATATAACCACATTACAATTATAAAATTCAAAGAATTTGACATATATATGTATTATTTAATTTATAGTCTATATTTAAAGTTTTTTAGTTTTCCCAATGATTTTTTAAATAGAATTTCCTCCAGGATCCAATGTGGAATCACACAGTTCATTTGGTATGTTTCTTTAATATCTTTCACTGGATACAGTTCCTGAGCCTGTCTTTCTTTGTCTTTTATTACATTAATAGTTTTGAAGAATACATTGTAAGGGTTTTTTTTTTGTACATTGTCCTTGGTTCATTGTTTGTCTAGAATTCAATTTAGCTTATGCATATTTGATAGGAATAAAGTGATTGTCCTTAGTGTCACATCTAGAGGCATGTGATATCAATTTGGCTAGGTTTGTTATTAACTTAAGGCAGTGTCTTTGTGCCTCGTTTGCAGTGTTAAAATTTGAACTTGTTCTACGTACTGAAAATTGAGTATAATTTGCTAATATTTAATATAATTCCTTAAAGTTAATATTCCAAATATTTCTTCTGTTAGTTGAGTTGATGTTTATTTTACTTATTTGATAAACTAGTTTATACTTTTAGGTATTTGTTTATATAAAGGTTTATGTTCAGTTGGTCTAATTTTGTGTGAAATGACTAATGAAATATAGGAACTTTTTTTAGATATCATACTGTAGGAACTAAATAGATTAGTTGTAAAATGGTTGTAATATCTTTGGTGTAGAATAGTATCTGCTTTTTAAAACTCTCTCTCTTTTTACGTGTAGGATCTTTTTTTCAACTGGAAATGCTTCTTAAATTCCTTGTCTTCCTTTACTGATGAGAATGGCTTTTAACATTGTTTCTGATCTATAAACTCTTCAATGTGTATTTGTTTTATGCCTGTGTGAGATTGCATATTCCTTCTGGGCAGTATTTTATGTTGCTTTTTATTTCCCACAATATGGAAGAGTCCTAAACGCATAGGAAGTAATTAGTATATATTTGTTGGATGTAACTTTAAGAAAATCTTTAGTGTATGTAAGCTACATTAGAGATACTTAGTGAATAAACTACTTTTTATATTACTTAACAAACAGCTAGCATTTTTGCTGTTTCAGCTAAAAACAGTATAAACATTATGCAGTTATGTGTAGTGAATAAATCTATATGCTATTGAGATTTCAGGAATAATATGTACATAGAACTTTTGAACAATTAAACTATTGCTAAAAGTTTTCAGTATAAAAGTTCACTGCTGATGGCAGCCAAGCTGATACTTGTTTTCTCCACTGTCATTCGAAAGATGGAATTAACATATTAAGGTCTTTATAGTTTAGCTTTGATTTTGTTTTATAAATGTTACTGAGTTTTTTAATAAGTGGGATTGAGTATTGTACACATAAGTAATGCTAATGTAAGTATTGCGAAGAAGATTATAAACCATAGTGACTGTCATAGAAATAATGTTGATAACAATATAAACAATGTTATATAATTTAAATAATGCTTATGCTAAAATCAACACTTTGGGACACTTTAAGTTTTGACCAATAGTAGAATTTTTAAAGTAGTTTATGAGACTTAGCCAAGTTTGATATTTGTATAAATAATTAATCAAACTGGCGGGAGGTGGTTTATGGCCACTGCAATGTTTATCTAATGTTTATTTAAGAAGTGATGTGAGTTTTAAATTCACAATTTTAGATTTTAGTTCTTTAACTTGGAGTATCATTGGAAAACACAGCACCATTCTTTCTGCACCCTGTTAGAAAGTAAAAATAAAGGCTTGACTCTATTGAAAAGTTTTTTAAAAATGGATATGTATTTAGCCTAAGCCAGTGTTCATTTTTTAATATTGTATTTATATTTCTCTTGGTTTGGTATTAAATATTCCTAAAAGGGAATAGGGAAGATATCTAAATCTAAAGTGTATGACTCTCGTAATGAGACACTGCATGCTTTTAGTCTTTACCCTTAGATCATACTTTTCTCTTTCAGATCTGAGAATTGGTATCATGCACCATATGAATTTTTATCAAAGATACTTTGAGATCACGTTAGTATTATCTGAAGAGAACAAGTTTTACTTTTTTGTGTAAAATACCCTCCAAATATATTTTGGGTAAAAATTGGTTCTAGGATTTTTTCAAAAGTGCTGAATGTCCTCATTTGGTATTAGACTGTTTTTGCAAAAGACCATGTGAATACTTTTGGTTGTATAACACAATGAATGCCTCATACTTGTGACTAGATTTCATTCGTGAGGGATGCAAAATATTCATCACAAATTGGCCTACAAGAAAATTACCGTATAAATTGCTTAATTTCTTAGAATATTTTGGACAGTGCCCAGTACATAGTAGGCATGCAAGTAAAATTTGTGCTTAATGATCCCTGTCCTTTTGTTACACGTAAAACATACAAAAAGGATAAGTAAATTTTGTCATCCAGTCAAGTACCTCTTTACAGTTAATAGGTTAAGCAAAATATCTCTTCTAGAGTGGAATAGTTGGCATTTTTTTATTATCTCTGATTCATTCTATAAATATGTTTTGTTAGTTCACAGTGACTACATTGGATGATGTGAAGAATTCTGGCAGCATTCAAGACAATTATACACCAACTTCTGAAATATCTACTGTCCACATTGATACAGAGTGTGTTTCAGTTACGCAGCAAGCTAGTACACCTCCTTTGCAAGTAAATGAAGAAAAATTTCCAGGAGAGAAAGCAAGAATAGAAAATGAAATGGACCCTTCAGATATTTCAAATGTGAGTGCTGCTAACTTGGTAAGAACAACTTATCAGAATTCTGAGTAAATATATTTAAGAGGCATAAAGCCCAATAATAATAACTTTTCAAAGCATTTTTATATATGTTGTTTATTTTTAACATTTTATTCTTATGGTAATCTTTTCATATAGTTGAGATTCTTGTTTTTTAGAGGAAGAAAGTGAGACTGTGAGAGTTAAGTGACTTGTTCCAAATCATTGTTTGTATGTGATTTGATCAAATGACCTTTAGCCAAGAATTAAGAATCTAAATCAGTAACAATAAAGTCTTTGCTGCTACACATAGCATTCTGATAGATGGGAAATGGTGTCTGCTAGCCTTAGTTTTAAAAACTTTCTTAACAGAGTGCTTTAGACAGCTACTTTCATTTGCTTGGAGTTGGTCTTTAAGATGAGATTTATTTACCATCCCTATTCCAGAATCTCTAAAAGTGCATTGATTTGTGATTATTTATAAGTTTATGATTTTAGATGACAACTTATTTCTACCCATCTCTTCCTATTGCTCATTTTAGTATCAAGATACTTGACTGGAGGATAATCCAGAATAAATCATGCTAACTTTGTTTAAAAACTAACTTTCCAAATAGGCACATATAAAAAGCTGTGAAAAATTACTTAATTAGTTTATTCTAAAATTTAATGCCTTATGCTGAAAGATCTTAACAGCAGATGGTATTAGGTGAAATTATACATTTTATAGAGGTAAGAATAGAGATGAAACTTGATATGGGTTAAGCGTAAAAAGGAAAATAAAGATTATAGTGATATAAAAAACAAATGTTTAAATTATTTTAATAAAGTAGAACAATTGTTATCTTGTGTCTTTTGGTAATGAATATTTTTAAATTTTGAACATATTATGGTCAAATAAGTAGTAAGCTTATTGTATGTGGTGAAATTTGGTAATTTTTTTAGTTTGTTTTGGTAGTTGGATATCAAATTGTATATTTTGCAGTCTGATTCTGTGAGAATCAAATTTTAAAAGAGGAAAAGTATCCCATACTTAAATAAGCATGAAATAATTAAAAATTCTTACCTCCATAGGTGATGGGGGGATGGAGGCAGTAAACCACCATGGCATGTGTATACCTATGTAATAATCCTATAAGATCTGCACACGTACCCCAGAACTTAAAGTATAATAAAAAATTCTTACCTCATTATTTTTACTTTTATCACATATATAAACTTGCAGAGTCATAAAACTTTTTGGTTATTTTGAGGAATTTGCATACTTGAAAGAAAGTAAGTTCTGCTTTAAATGTGAATATTCGCGTATTCTTAGAGGTCTTAAGAATACTTTTTGGTTTGTTTTGACAGAAACATTTGTGTGGGTTGCTCTAGATAAGCACCTTATTGTTTAGTTTCTAAGTGGAGAATTACAGAGAATTCCTGTAGTGATGAGACAACTGTTTTTTCTATTCTTTCTCAGTATGGTATTGTCACATAGCTGTTTAAAGTTATCTGCCATTTGCTTATTTAATAGAAACTTTTGCAAAAAACAATCACAGTGAGATCTTTCTACCTAAGGTCAACTTTTGCCATCATTATAAATGTGTACTGTTATAAAACCCAGCTTGCATTGGATTTACTAACATTTTCAATATTTATTGAAATTTTAGAAAATTTCTAACTAATGATATATGCAGATATTTTATTTGTATTTCACCATGTGAAAATAGTTAAAGTTGTAAATGATTAATTGAATCACTATTTTACTTGTAAACTCTTCTACAAGGTTAGAATATTTTCAGGTCTTCAGATATTAACTAACAGAAATATTACAGCCTGGGGAAAGATAAAATTGAGACAGGAAACAGAGAAGGCTCATGTGAGAGCTCACTGTCTGCAAACTTACATGTATTCAACTCTGATATTTAGATTTTAATTGTTGTTCCTTACAGAGTTTTATGGCACATTAACAATAGTTAATTGCTATAGTGCTTTTGGGTTTATAGAGAAGAGCTTATAATGCATAGAAATAGTCTCTCCTCTAAACTTCTCCATCCCATTCTGTTACCTAGGCACAATCTGTGTGTTTTAGGGCAGGGAGCATGGTAGAGGGGGGAAAGGAAGCCTTAAAAGATACCAACGCCTAGGCTTTAGGCCAGAGCACATATATAAACTGAGGCTGAAGCATTTATATTTTTAAAACTTTTATGGAGGTTATAATTGATTTTTAGCAAACTTTACGCATTTAAAATGTGTAAATGGATAGATCTTGACATGTATTTACATCTATGAAACCATCACTGTAATCAAGATAATAAACATAGTGATTACCACCAAAGGTTTTCCCCCTCTCCTTTTTAATTCTTGTATTCTGCCCTTCCCTTTACCTCCTTCCTAGGCAAACACTGTTCTGCTTTATTTTAGTATGTATTAGTGTGCATTTTCAGAATTTTATATAAATTGAATTGTGTAGGCTTTGCTTGGCTTCTTTCAACATGTTTATTTTGAGATTTATCCATGTAGCTATGTGTATTAATATTTCATTCTGTTCATTAACATTACTAGTATTCTGTTATGTGCATGTAACACAGCGTTTGTTCATTCACTTGCCCAGAGACATTTGAGTTATGTCTTTTTTTTAAATGAATAAAGATGCCATGAATGTTTTTGTATACATCTTTGGGTGAACACGTTTTTATTTCTTTTGAGAAAATACCTAGATCAATTTTATTGATAGTATTGTTCAGGTCTTCTATATCCTTACTAGTTTTTTGTTTACTTTTTCTGTCAGCCGAGAGAGGGGTACTGAAATCACTGAATGTAACTGTGAATCTAATCTTTTTTTTAACAACTTTATTGAGATAATAATTTATATATAATACAACCCACCTGTTTCAAGTTTACTGTTGTTTTTTAGT
The DNA here is from genome assembly GCF_001604975.1 of Cebus imitator. Classification (NCBI taxonomy): domain Eukaryota; kingdom Metazoa; phylum Chordata; class Mammalia; order Primates; family Cebidae; genus Cebus; species Cebus imitator. The sequence goes on from NW_016107990.1 coordinate 603,784, forward strand.
ATATTCACAGAGTTGTACAACCATCACCATAATCAGCTTTGGAATTCTTTCATCACTCTAAAAAGGAAACCCAGTGCCCATTAGCAGTTACTCCCTTTCACTCCATGCACACCCGCCATAGATAACCACTACAATGCTTTTTGCCTATTTTAGGCATTTCATAGAAATTGAATACAATATGTGATTATTTGTGAGTGGCTTCTTTTACTTAGCATGTTTTAGAGGTTCATTCATGTCTTAGTCTGTCTCAGTACTTTCCTCCTTTTTGTGATCAAATAATATAGTCCACTGAATATACCACATTTTATTCATCAGTTGTTGGACATTTAGGTTGTTTCTACTGTGCTATTATGAATAGCACTGCTTTAAGTATTTACATAGAAGTTTTTGTGTGGGCACATTTTTATTTCTCCTGGATATATATCTAGGAGCGTAATTGTTGGGTTATATGAACTCTATGTTTAACTATGTTTAACCAACTGCCAGACAGTTTTCCAATCATTTTACATTCTCATTAGGTTTATTTATTTTTGCATTTCTATAAGATTTTGCCTTATATATTTTGAAGTTCGGTTAGGTCTGTAAACATTTAGGATTGTTTTGACCTCTTGATGAGTTGACTCTTCTATTATTATAAAGTGGTCTTCTTTATTCCTGGTGATATTTTTTGCTCTGAAATCTGTGTCTGATGTTAATACTTCAGCTTTCTTTTAGTTATTGTAGATCTTTTACTTGTAATCCATTTTTTTTCTTATAGGAAGCATGTAATTTAATCTAATTTTTTATCCAGTTTGATAATTTTTGCCTATTACATGTTATATTTACATGTAATGTAAATATTGATATAATTTGTTTAAATCTACCGTTTTACTATTTGTTTTCTCTTCTAATCGTGTTCTTCCTTCCCTTTTTAATTTTTTCATATTTTCATTTTGTCTCATTTGATGGCTTATTAACCACACATATTTGTTTTGTTATTTCAGTGTTGGATTTAGGATTTATAGTATATATCTTTAGCATCTCATGAGGATTTATTAATTAATGATTCTCTTGCATATTATTACTTATAATGCATTTTTAAAAGTTAGGTTTATGTATGTTCAGAAATCATCATTACCAATATGGCATATATTCTTTCCATGTTCCCATTATAGTATACTATTCTGGTTTTACATTTAATGAGTATATTCAATCTGTAATTGTTTTGATTTTTGGTACTCAAATGAAATTCACACTTTGTCATTAATAATACCTGTTATTTATATAACTTCACAGTTTCTCATACATAACTGTCTGGTAAATAAGGTAAGTCATTGATTATTGTTCCATTTGGTGGAATACCAAGTAGGTTCTTGGTTTTTCAGAAGTTTCTAAGGCACACAGCTAGTAAGTGGATGAGCCTATATAGAACTCCAGGTTTTCTGATTCTAGATCAATACTATTCTATGTATATTGTTGAGTTCATGATTAGAACATAAAAAATGATCACTTTCTAGTCAAGTGATGATTTTTCTTTTGTTTATGTGTTTTTAACTTTATAGTCCATGGCAGAAGTCCTTGCTAAAAAAGAAGAGCTAGCAGATCGTCTAGAAAAGGCCAATGAAGAAGCCATTGCTAGTGCTATTGCTGAAGAAGAACAGTTAACTAGAGAAATTGAAGCTGAAGAAAACAATGATATTAACATTGAAACGGACAATGACAGTGATTTTTCTGTGAGCTTTAAGACTTTTTAACGTTAGCTATTCAAAATTTATATTTAGAAACAAAATTATCCAGAAAGACTTGGAGTCCATCTAGTCCTATTTAAAATTATTTAAAAATCATCTTCAATAATAATAACTATTATTTGTAGGGTGATTTAGACTTATATAATAAACAGCAGCAAATCTTTTGTTAGCACTTTACTGTTAACTAAGCATTTTCAGGTATGATACAGTTGACAAGTTAGAAGTTGTTATTCTTATTTTACTAGTCTAGAAATTGAGCCTGGGCTGGTCGTGGTGCCACTTGCCTGTAATCTCAGCACTTTGGGAGGCCAAGACAGTAGGATTTCTTGAGGACAGGAGTTTGAGACCAGCCTGGGCAACATTGTGAAACCCCCATCTCTATTAAAAAAAAAAATTAAAAATTGAATCTGACTTAAAGTAAGAACTCATCATTACTCAGATTATAATTTGTAGAGAGTGAAGAGGAATCTAAGGTATTTTACTTTTGTATTCTATTAACAAAAAAGCAAATGATACACTGCCTTCTGTTACTAAGTGCTTAGGATATATATGTTAATGATGGGAATTTGTTAAAGAATAAAAACAACTAAATGTTGTACATATTCATTTATTAAACTTTAATTTTTCAGTATGTGCTTTGTATATGTAGTATTTACATAATAATAGGATAAGGCCAGTATATTTCTTAAATTTATTTCATTTGTCTCTGCTGTTAATGGTTGCTAGGCTCTTAAAATTTATAGGCTGTTGGTAGTTACTATAATTGTCCTGGTAGTTATCTTTTTTCTGGTTTTCAGCTGTTGGTTAAATGAAATATATTAACAATAGGTAGGACATTTTCATGTATAGTTCATTTTCTAAAGTTATAATTATGTTTAAAGCTTTTTTTTTTCAACTTCTCTTATTATATTTTAGGCCAGTATGGGCAGTGGGAGTGTATCTTTCTGTGGTATGTCCATGGACTGGAATGATGTCCTTGCAGATTATGAAGGTATTGTGTATATGTATATTGGATGTGTAGTACAGGGTTTAAAAGTTTGTTCTCAAATGTTCTTTCGACCTATGTGGTTAAACAATAATAGTTATTTTTTTTTCCTTTCCGAACAGCTCGTGAGTCTTGGCGCCAAAATACATCCTGGGGGGACATTGTAGAAGAAGAACCTGCTAGACCTCCAGGACATGGAATTCACATGCATGAAAAACTTTCTTCACCCTCTCGTAAAAGGTCCGGCATTTGAAACTTAATTTGAAATGGGTCACAGGAAGGAAACCGGCCACTCTTGGCTGTTAAATAAAATTGCTACATGGCATTTTTGGGCATATTACTTTAGGACAGTTTCAGATCCTTTGGAAAGTAACAAAGCTTTCCTGAAATGTTGGGGCAAATTAGTTTTGCATACTTGAAGAACTAAGAAGCCTAAAGAACACTCTTTCTGGCCTTATCATGTAAACATTTCATGTCTCTTGTCTGTTTGTTTGTATTGATAGAACAATTGCAGAATCTAAGAAGAAACATGAAGAAAAACAAATGAAAGCACAGCAGCTAAGGGAAAAATTACGTGAAGAGAAAACATTAAAGCTTCAGAAATTGTTAGAAAGGGTGAGTTTTAATTTTTTTAGGAAATAATGATAGTCTGAAGTTGGTGGGCTTAATTTCAACTGCACTTCTGGTCTGAGAGAAGCTAAAACAACCATAAAAATAATTAGATTTGCTAGGAAATAAAGACATTTTAATCTGTTGATCCAAGAAGGTTAGCTATAAAAAATTGTCATTTTGAAATTATCTAGTAAATTGATATTTTGCAGGGTTAGCATGGATTATTGAACCTGAACTTGTCTTTTGCCATTTTCATCAGCGGGTTTCCTTGGGGAGATTTGTCTGAAGTGTAGAAAGCCCTGATAGGACAAGTTTGGAGCCTAACACTATCAGTTTGTAGTGTGTTTTCCCATGGTCAGCTCTGGTCCTTGCTCTTGGCTCTGATTTTTACTTCTGTTTATGTGTCTGCAGCCAACCCCTTCAGCAATAGGAATGCAAGCTACCGCCCTGTCCCACAGTTGTTGTCAATGCATGTCCATATGCAGCTGGCCAAATAGCCATGCATACACATGGCCACAGCTGGCCATGGTCCCCATTGCCACATGTATACCTGCAACCAAACTCCACCTGGCCTCTGCCATCACCTGCCTTGGTTCCCACCCAGCCAGGGGTGCTCACTTCTTAACACAGAGGTGCTGCCTGCAGCCACTGCCTACACCCTGTAGCTGCCATACCAATGCATACATACAGACCAAGAGTTCTACTTCCCCACACTTTGGCACTCTGTGTGCCAGTAGGCTTAGTACAACTGTATGCTCCTTCATTTCCCCCAAGTCAGTGCTCCCATCTGAGCAATTGACTATCCTTTCTGAAGCCGGTTCAAAGAGTGGACAAGGTGACTGCTTCTTTAAGTGCATAGACAGCAATGCAAGGATACAAGGAACATGAAAAATCAGGGAAACTTGACACCACCAAGGGAACACAATAAATATCCAGCAAGCAACCCAAACAAATGAAGATCCAGGAATAACTGTTGATGGTCAGTGAACTGTAAGAGAACACAGATAAGTAATGTACAGAATCAGGAAAACAACACAAAAACAAAAAGGGGATTATCAAGAAGCTTATAAATGAAGCCCCCACCTTCCTGGGACAGAGCACATGGGAAAAGGGTTGTGGGCACAGCTTCAGCAGACTTAAATGTTCCTGCCTGGCAGCTCTGAAGGGAGCAACAGATCTCCTAGCACAGGACTCGAGATCTGATAAGGGACAGACTGCCTCCTCAAGTGACTCCCTGGCCCCCGTGTATCCTGACTGGAAGACACCTCCCAGCAGGGGCCGACAGACCCCTCATACAGGAGAGCTCTGGCTGGCATCTGGTGGGTACTCTTCTGGGACAAAGCTACCAGAGGAAGGAAGAGGCAGCAGTCTTTGCTGTTCTGCAGCCCCGCCACCCCTGCCCCCCAGTGCTTTCCAGGCAAGCAGTGTCTGGAGTGGACCTCCAGCAAACTCCAGCAGACTTGCAGCAGAGGGGCCTGACTGTTAGAAGGAAAACTAACAAACAGAAAGATATAGTTTCAACATCAACATAGAGGACATCTGCTCAGAGACCCCATCCAAAGGTCATCAACTTCAAAGACCCAAGGTAGATAAATCCATGAAGATGGGAAGAAACCAGCACAAAAAGGCTGAAAACTCCAAAAACCAGAATGCCTCTTCTCCTCCAAGGGATCACAATAAAAAAAGAAAAAGAAAAAGAAAATCAGTAAAAAATAGCTGACTTACAACACTGTACACTAAATGTGCCTAAGAAATATATATAAGATTTTCTACCCCCAAATCAGCAGAATGCTCATTCTTCTCAAGTGCACATGAAACATTCTCCAGAACAGATCACGTGTAAGGTCACAACACAAGTCTTTAGAAATTTAAGAAGATGGAAATCGTACTAATATCTTTTAGACCGCAGTGGAATTAACCTAGAAATCAATAACAGAAAATAGGAACATTAGCAAAAATGTGATAACTAAACATTATATGGTTGAACAACTATTTGGTAAAAGAGGAAACGGAAAATTTAAGTAATACGTTAACAAATGAAAACAAATATAACTCACTAAAATTTGTGGGATGTGGCAAAAGCAAGACTCTGAGGGAGGTTTATAGTGATAGATGCCTGCATTAGAAGAGAAGAAAGATCTCAAACAACCTAGTTTTCTAACTCACAGAACTAGAAAAAGAAGAAACAAGCTAACCCCAAAATTACTATATGTAAAGAAATAATGATTAGAGCAGAAATAATTGAAATGCAAAAGAGAAAAATGATAGGAAACAAATCAACAAAATGGTTGGTTTTTTGGGAAGATTAAAAATATCAACGAACTCTTAGTCTAAGAAAAAAAAGAAAATAAATTAGAAATGAAAGTAGAGTCATTATAATGGATAACACAAAAAGGATCATAAAGAACTACTACAAATAATTATATGTTGCTAAATTGTATAACCTTAGAAGTGGATATACTCTTAGAAATATACAACCCACTATGACTGAATCAAGAAGAAATAAAGAGCCTAAACAGACCAATAACAAATAAAGAGATTGAATCAGTAATTAGAAGCTGACAAAAAAAAAAAGGCCCGGGGCCAAATGGCTTAACTGATGAATTCTAAGAAACATTTAAGGAGAAGTAGTACCAACCTTTCTTGAACGATTCTGAAAAATAAAAGAAGAGGGAACATTTATATGAAATATGAAATATTCTAGCCCGGGCGCAGTGGCTTAAGCCTGTAATCCCAGCACTTTGGGAGGCCGAGGCGGGTGGATCACGAGGTCAAGAGATCGAGACCATCCTGGTCAACACGGTGAAACCCTGTCTCTACTAAAACTACAAAAAATTAGCTGGACATGGTGGCGCGTGCCTGTAATCCCAGCTACTCAGGAGGCTGAGGCAGGAGAATTGCCTGAACCCAGGAGGCGGAGGTTGCGGTGAGCCGAGATCGCGCCATTGCACTCCAGCGTGGGTAACGAGCGAAACTCCGTCTCAAAAAAAAAAAAAAAAAAAAAAAAAGAAATATTCTATTGGTCTCTGCCTCTGCTTCCTGACATAGAGCTCCTAAAACTCTGGTAGATAGCAGCAGCCGGAGAATTTTTTTGTTCAATATTTGTTCTCTGAACCTGGTTCCCAACAGATAACTTCTATGATCTTTGTAATTTCTTGAGTGGTAAGAAAACAGTGCATCTGAAACAGAGTTTCTAAATACCTTGGGCTTTGCTGAGTGATAGGAGCATCTTTTGTTGTAATGAGGTTACTCTTGGTAGTGTCCCTGATAGCCTCAGAATTGGTGCTGGTTACCAGAACTTTGACCTCCTGGTTCAGTTGATGGCTAAAGCCAGTGATTTAATAAATCATGCCTCTGTAATGAAGTATCCATTAAATACCCCAAGAACAGAGTTTGGGGAGCTTCTGGGTTGTTAAACATGTGGAAGTGCCTGGAAGGTGGCACACTTGGAGAGGGCATGGAAGTTTCGTGTTCTTTCTTCACACTTTGCCCTAGGCGTCTTTTCCATCTGGCTGTTTGTCTGCATCATTTAAGAGTTCCTTTGTAATAAATTGTCAATAATAAGTAAAGTGTTTCCTTGAGTTCTGTGAACCACTCTAGCAAATTAATCAAACTTGAGGAGACAGTTGTGAGAGTGCCAGATTTATAGCTGGTTTGTCAGAAGTATGGCTCAGAACTTGGGACTTGTGATTAGCATCTGAAGTTGTGGGGCAGTCTTGTGGGAGTGAGCCCTTAATCTGTGGGAACAGGTAGAAAATGTCAGAATTAGATTGAATTATAAGACAGCTAGCTGGTGTCAGAGAAGTGGTCAGTGTGAGAAAAAAAAAACCCTAAAAATCTTGGTGAACAGAATTGTTACTGTATTGTAGGTGAGAGTAGGAAAAACAATTTAGTTTTTTCTGTCTCTTATGACTCCCAAACTTGTATTTTGAGGCCAGCATCACTCTGATTCCAAATCTAGACAGAGATAACACAAGAAAGGGGAGAACCACAGGCCAATATTCCAGACGAATATAGATGCAAAAATCCTCTTTAAAATACTAGCAAACCAAATTCAAGAGTACATTAACAATCATACCATGATTGAGTGGGATTTATCTCTGGAATGTAATGTAAGCATGGTGAAATATACTAAAATCTGTAAATGCAATATGCTACATTAATACAATGAAAGGCAAAAAATATGAGTGTCTCAATAGATGTAGGATAAACGCTTGACAAAGTTCAACATTCTTTCATGAAAAAAACTCTTAATAGATATAGAAGGAACTTTTCTCAACACAGTAAAGGAAGATGCTGTTGTTTTAATGTTTGTCCCCTCCAAAACACATATTGAAGTTTAATTGCTATTGTAACAATATTAAGAGGTGGTCTGTGAAGAGGGGATTAGGTTATGTTGGCCCTGCTCTTAGGAATGGATTGATACCTTGTTGTGGAAGTGGGTCCTTATTTCGGGAGTGGTTGCCTTATAAAAGGTTGGATTCAGCTTCCTTTAGTGCCCCTGCCCCCCTTTGCCCTCTCTTGCCTTCTTGGTTTCCTCCAGGGTTCATTTAGTAAGAAGGCCCTTATCAGATGCCAGCACCTTGGTACTGGACTTCCTGTCTCCAGAACTATTATATGATAAATAAATTTCTTTTCTTTATACATTACCTAGTTTCTGATATTCTGTTATAGCAGCACAAAACAGACTAAGACAGCCCATATATAAACAACCCATAGTTAATATCATAATTGGGAAAAACTGAAAGCTTTTTCTCTATGATCTGGTAAAAGGCAAGCATGCCTACTTTTACCATTTCTCTCCAACACAGTGCTGGGAATACAAGGAAAAGCAGCCAGGCAAGAAGAAGAAATGAATGCATTATATGGGAAGGGAAAGAATTAAAATTGTCTATTTGTACATAACATCATAAACATAGAAAATCTTAAAGATTCCACAAAAACTTTGAGAAATAGTTATGAATTCAGTAACGTTTCAAGATATAGAATCAACAGCTTAGAAATCAGGTTTCCATACACTATGAACTGTGTGAAAGAGAAAGTAAGGGAACAGTTTTCTTTTTATTAGCAACAAAAGGAATAAAATATTTAGGAATTAAGCAGAGAGGTAAATACTTGTATAGTGAAAATTATAAATTTATGAAAGAAAATTTAAAACAGCAAGTAAATAGATATTTGTGTTCATGGATTAGAAGAATTAATATTATTACAATGTCCATATAGCCCTAAGTGATCTACAGTTTCAGTGCAATCTCTATCAAAATCTCAACCATTTTGTTTTGGAGAAATAGAAAACAGTCCTAAAATTCATATGGAGCTCCAAAAGACCCCAAAGATCAAAAGTAATCTTGAGCAAGAACAAAGGCTATGGTCATAACACTGTCTACAAATGTTATTATAAATGTGTAGTAATCAAAACAATTTGGCACTGGCATACAAATATGCACACAGACCAATGGAACTTAATGGAAAACCCAGAAATAAACCCATGCAATTATGGGAAAGTGGTCTTTGACAAAGGTGCTGAGAACATACAATGGGGAAAGCATAATTTTTTCAACAAAGGGTATTGGGAATACTGGATTTCCACATACAAAAGAATGAAATTGACGCTTATTTTACACCATATGCAAAAATCAACTCAAAATGGACTAAGGGCTATTTTGTTACCTTCTGATACTAGAAAGTAGTATAAATATGCATAGGTTGAGCATATTATTTGGATTACTTTTAGTGTGTAGTTTAAATTTGGGAGAAATAGTGGGTTGACATAACCTGAATATTTATGAAAATGTATTAGGTAACGCAGGATTCTCTTGTACTGCAGCAAAGCGGTCTGTAAGAAAATTCTGTGATTTTTTTTCTTGACTCTCAAGAATTTGTCATATAGATGAACAAATTATATATGAAAAACAGTCTCTTGTGGGGTTCTATAGGAGTCAGTGTTTTAATTTTAGCTTAAGAGAAGTGCTCTAACACAACAATTCTCCTCTTACTGTGTTTCTTAACAGCAAAATTACAGCATATTTTCATATATCTAAATATGATCTCTGAGTATTCATGCAAGAAAATCATAGATTAATGAAAGTATACAAGAGTTCAGATATTTTTTGGTTATTTTCTCAGTGTAGGTATCCCTTTAATTAATTTTAATGGCAAATTTCATCTTCCATTTGTGTGATAGATTATTGTTTTCAACACTGTTTCACATGAGTGATGTCATCTGATCACCACAATAAATGTGATGTACACATGGCAGGTATCAACCCTCATTTTATAGAGGTAAAAAAAATCTAGCAGAGGCTGTTTCCAATGTTACACAACCAATAATTTGCAGAGATAAGGCTTTTAGGGCATGTCATCTGGCTCTTAGTATAGTGCTATTTTTGTATCATACTTTGTTGGATGGTTCAACACATTGTTTAGAGAAAAAATTCAATTAAAATGTTAGTTTTTCCCATACATATTGATCCAATTTCTGATTTTCTGTAATTTATTTTCATTGGTGGTGAATCTTATTTCCTGGAGCACAGAACAAGCTTTTGTTTATTCTATTTGAGGCTGTTTCAAGGAATTAAAATTTTAAGGAGTTAATTTCTTAAAACAACATTAAATAGCAATTATTATATCTATCTTTATTTTGTAGGTGAAACCCACTCTAATCCTTTAGAGAATGTTTCTTATGCAAATAATGTGATTTGTTGGATGTCATTTTTTAGTTTCTAGGATGAAATTACTTATTTTTCTTGAATGTGGGTTACATCATAGAGATGTTAAAGCTTATAAGGATAAGAAATATACACTATATTCATTTTAAACATACTCATGGTAACAGTGCAAGAATAATAGCACATATTTCTGTAGAGGCATGTGTAAGCCTCTGTTCTGAGAGTTTTACATACATTAACTCAATCTTCAAATAACCCTATGAATTAGGTACTATTATTATTCAGACAAGGAAACTGAGACAGAGGCTAAAAAAGTTGTCTAGATTATGCAGCTAGTAAGTGGCCAGCGTAGATTATGAATTCAGGTTGCTTAGCGTCATAGTCTGTGTCTTTAATTGTTAGGTATGATCCTGCACATTTTCCCAGGCTTTATAAGCCATTTACTTATTTGTACTTCTTTTAAATGATTGTGTATGTTGAAATTAATGATGTGATAATTCACTGTATGTAGGAGAAGGATGTCCGGAAGTGGAAGGAAGAATTACTAGATCAGCGACGCCGGATGATGGAAGAAAAATTACTTCATGCTGAATTTAAGCGAGAAGTGCAATTACAAGCAATTGTGAAAAAAGCACAAGAAGAAGAAGCTAAGGTATATCATAGGAGTTTTAAATGTTGACTTAATTACCTAAGTACTTTTTTGCGATTGTTATATAATAGTAATAGAAAATGTTTTTCAAATGTCTATTCTCTTCTAGAATAAGAGCATAGAGGCTCATTTAAAACTTAGTAGGTGTAATATTTTAACCCTTTGATAATTCTATGAGCCATCTATTATTTTTACAGCTCTATAAAGGTATAATTGATAGAGAATGAGCAGCACATATGTAAAGTATTCTGTTTGATGAGTTTTGACATTCATATGTCCCTGAAACTATCAGTACCATGAACATAATACACAATTCCTCTTTGTAATTAATTCCTTCATTCAACTCTGTTCATTTAATTACTGATCTGCTTTCTATCAGTGTAGATGTTTGCATTTTCTGGAACTTTTTGTGCATGGAATCATACAGCATCTACTCTTTCCTCTGGCTTTCCCTCGTAATAGGTACTTTGAACTTCTTCCGTCCTGTTGTGTGTGTCAGTAGTTCCTTGCTTTTTATTCCTTCCATATGAAAATACCGTAATTTGTTAACCCAGTCACTTGTTGATGGACATGTGTTTTCTTTGCAATTTGTGTCTATTACAAATAGAGCTGCTGTGGCAATACATGTATGTGTCTTTGTGCAGATGTGTACTTTCATTTTTATTTTATAAAAACCTAGCAGTGGATTGGTGTAGCATCTGAAAATAGGTTCATGTTTAATCTTTACACATGGTTTTTCATATTGGTTACATATTTTACATTCCTACCAGCTGTGAATGAGAGTTCCAGTTATGCCATATTCTGACCAGTACTTGACACAGTTACCCATTTTAATTTCAGTTGTTTAAAAAAAAATGCATATAGAGTCTCATTTTTTTTCCAATTCTTTTTTATTATGGGAAAAACATAGAAGATTTGTCATTTGAATCATTGTTAAGTATACAGTTCAGTGGTTTTAATAGTAGTAGTGTACCATTATACATTCCCACCAGTAGTGCACAAGGGTTTGAGTTATTCCATATCCTCTCTAACTCTGATCATTTTGTTTTTGTGATATAGTGGTCATTGTAGTGTGTGTTACGTCGTTGTAGTTTTGATTTGCATTTCCCTAGTGATTAGTGATGTTGAGCATCTTTTCATGTGCTTATTGGCCGTTTGTTTATCTTCTTTGGAGAAATGTCTGTTCAAGTCCTTTGCCCGTTTTTGAATTGAGTCGTTTGTTTTTTATTGTTGTTGTTGTTGAGTTTTAGGAGTTCTGTATGTATTCTTGATATCAATTTGTTTTTCAATCAAATATATGATTTGGAAATGTTTTCTCCCATTCCAAGGGTTGCATTTTTACTTTGGCAATAGTGTCTTTTGACATGCAAAATGTTTCAATTTTCACAAAGTCCAGTGTGTCTGTTTTTTTCTTTTGCTGCCTGTGACTTTGGAGTCATATCCAATAAGTCATTGCAAAAATCCAGGGTCATGACACTTTTATCCTGTGTTTTTTTCTAAGAGTTTTATAGCTTTAGATCTTACATTTAGGTAATTGACCCATTTTGAGTTAATTTCAGTATATGGTGTTAGGTAAAAGTTTAGGTTCATTCTTTTGCATGTGGCTGTCAAGTTTTCCTGTTACCATTTGCTGAAAAGACTGTTCTTTGTTCATTAAATTGTCTTGGCACCCTTGTCAAAAATCATTTGACCGTATCTGAGGGCCTGTTTCTTAGCCCTCTGTTCTGTTTCACAGGTCTGTGTCTGTTTTAGTGCTAGTACTATACTGTTTTGATTATTGTTGTTCTGTTTTAAGTTTTGAAATCATGAAGTGTGAGTCACCCAATTTTGTTGTTCTTTTCAAGATTGTTTTGGTTATTTGGGGTCCCTTGAGATTCCAAATGAATTTTAGGGTGGTCTTTTCTGTTTCTGCAGTCATCATTGAGATTTTGATAAGAGATTGCATTGAATCTGTAGATCACTTTGTGTGTTGCTGATATCTTAACAATGTTACGTGTTCTCGTTCATGATCATGGGATAATTTTTCATTTATTTGTCTCATCTTTAAATTTTCAACAATGTTTTGTAGTTTTTATTGTCTTTTGCCTCCTTGGTTAATTACTAAGTATTTTATTATTTTGATACTGTTGTTAATGGAATTATTTTCATAATCGTTTCAGATTGTTCCTTGTTAGTGTATAGAAATGCAATTGACTTTTGTATGTTGACTTTGTATCCTGCTACTTTCCTGAAGTTTTATTAGTTCTAACAATATTCTGGTGGAATCTGTGTTTTCTACACATAGGTTCATATAATCTGTGAACAAAGATAATCTTACTACTTTCTAAATTTGGACACTATTTCTTTTACTTGCCCAATTTTTCTGGCTTGAACTTCTAGTGCTACCTTAAATAGAAGTGGTGAAAGCAGATATTCTTTATCTTGTTCCTAATATGAGAGTAAACATTTTCAGTCTTTTACCATTGCTTTGTTTTTGGTGCTAAGAAATAATTGTCAAATCCAAGATCATGAAGATTTACCTCTTTATTTTCTTCTAAGATTTTGTGGTTTTAGATGTTTATATTTAAGTCATAAAGACATTTTGAGTTAATTTTTGTGTATGATCTGAGGTAGATGTTCAACTTAATTCTTTTGCATAAGAATATCCATATTTCCCAGCACCGTTTGTTGAAGAGGCAAACCCTCCTGTTGGTCTGTCTCAGCCCATTTGTGTTGCTATAAAGGAATACTTGAGGCTGGGTAATTGTAAAGAAAAGAGGTTTATTTAGCTCACAATTCTGTAGGCTGTACAAAGAACATGTCAACATCATCTACTTCTGGTGAGAGCCTTAGGCTGACTCCACTGATGGCAGAAGGTGAAGGAGCCAGCATGTACAGATCACATGGTGAAAGAGGAGGCAGTAAGAGAGGAGAGAGGTGCCCGACTTCTGTAAACAACTAGCTTTTGAGGGAACTTTTAATAGGAACTAATATAGCAGAACTCACCCCTCTCCCCTGAGGGCGTTAATCTATTAATGAGACATCTGTTCCCATGACCCAAACACCTCCCATTAGGCCTCTACCTCTAACATTGGTGATTGTTTCACATATTGATCACACATTTCTTTTTTTTCTTGAGACGGAGTCTTGCTCTGTCCCCTGGCTGGAGTGCAGTGGCACAATCTTGGCTCACTGCAACCTCCACCTCCTGGGTTCGAGCAGTTCTCCTGCCTCAGCCTCCTGAGTACCTGGGACTACAGGTGCGTGCCACCATGCCCAGCAAATTTTTGTATATTTTTAGTGGAGACGGGGTTTCACCATGTTGTCCAGGATGGTCTCGATCTCTTGACTTCATGAGCCTCCCACCTCAGCCTCCCAAAGGTGGGATTACAGGCGTGAGCCACTGCGCCTGGCCAGATCACATATTTCAACATGTGCTTTGAAAGGACAGACAGGTAAACCATAGCAGTCTATATGTCTATCCTTATGCCAATATTGCACTGTTTTGATTACTGTACTTTTTAGTAATCTTTGAAATGGGAGCAGTGAGTCCTCCAACTTCGTTATCCCTGTCCCCACCAAACATGATGTAGCAACATAGTGTACCCTGCAATTCCATGCGGATTGAGGTTTGGTTTTTCATATCTGCAGAAAAGCCCATTGGCATTTTGTTATGGATTGCATATCTTTATATCCCTTTGATTAATATTACCGTCTTAACAATATTAGTCTTCCAGTTTATGAATGTGGACTTCCCTTCTGTTTATTTGTCTTCTTTAATTTCTTTCAGCATTGTTTTGTTTTCTTTATACAAGTATTTCACTGCTTTGTTTAGATTTATTCCTAAATATTCTTTTGGATGTGATTATAAATGCTATTGTTATCTTAATTTCATTTTTGATTATTTATTGGTAGTGTACAGACATACAATCAATTTTTATATATTGATCTTATGTCTTGTAGTCTTGTTTGAACTCCATTAGTTTTAATAGCTTTTTAGTGAATTCTTTAGGATTTCTTATAAACAAGGTCACATAATCTGCAAATATAGTTTGTTTTGCTTTTGCTTTCCAGTTGGATGTCTTTGATTTCTTTCTCTTGTTTAATTGCTTTGGCTAGAACCTATAGTATGTTGTTGAATAGAACCAGTGAGAGTGTACCTCCGTATGTTATTCTTGATCTTCCTAGATATATTTAATCTCTCATCAAGTATAATGTTAAACGTAGAGTTTTCATGTACAGTTGATCCTTGGCATCTGTGGGTTCTGCATTTGCAGATTCAACCACCTGCAGACCGATCAGCAGGTGGTCAAATCTGTGAATGCAGAGGGTCAACTGTAGGGGACTTCATCATCTGTGGACTTTGATATCCATGGTGGATACTGGAATCAATCCCCCATGAATACTGAGGGACAACTATATGTCCTTTATCAGGTCAAGGAAGTTCATTTTTATTCATTGTTTGTTGAGCACTTTTATTATTAAGGGATATTGGATTTGTCAAGTGCTTTTTCTCAATCTATTGCTGTTAAACTGTATTTTTTGTCCTTGTTCTATTGACCTGGTATATTAATTGAATCTTAGATATTTTGTATATTTGTCCAGTTTGGTTATTTGTTTAAGTTTCAAGGGTAAATTTCATCCTGTTACTTATGGCTGGAAGTGGAACTTCTGATCTGTGTATTTTTTTTTTTTATCTTTTTATTTTTGAGGGACAGTCTAAAGGTATATTATTGATGATCATAGAGGCAGAATTCAAATCCAGATCTTTCTGGTTCCCAAGGCTCTGATTTTACCACTGTACTTACTACTTTAGTGTTCTTATTTTGTGGTATTTTATCATATGACTTATGTACATTTTGACTTGTCTAATTGCTTAATATACTTCATTTCAATATGATTTTATTAAACCAAAGTGACTCTTATAAGCACATTAACCTAATTATTTATCACAGTTTAAATAATTTCCATAGAGATGGATGGTCAACTCCTGGGTATCTTTACATGAGAATATCAGCTACCATTTAGAATTATTTTAATTCTTTTTCTTAAAATTCCAACTTTTATTTTAGATACGGGGGTATATGTGCAGGTTTGTTACGTGGATATATTGTACCCAAGTAATGAGCATAGTACTCAATAGGCAGGGTTTTATTTTTATTTTTTTGAGATGGAGTCTTGCCTTGTTGCACAGGCTGGAGTGTGGTGGTGCTATCTCAGATCACTGACAGGGGTGCCTCCCGGTTCAGGCATGTCTCCTACCTCAGCCTCCTGAGTTGCTCGGACTACAGGCATGTGCCACCACACCGGCTAATTTTTTAAATTTCAGTAGGGGATGAGGTTTCATTATTTTGGCCAGGCTGGTCTCAAGCTCCTGACCTCGGGATCCACTGCCTCAGACTCCCAAATTACTGGGATTACAGGTCACTAGGTAGTTTTTAACCCTCTCTCCCTTCCCTGTCCACCTCTAGTAGTCTGCGGTATCTGTTGCTCCCATGAGTATGTCCATGTGTGCTCATTGTTTAGCTCTCACTTATAAATGAGATGGTTGTCTTTTGGTTTACTGTTCCTGCATTAATTGACTTAAGATTATGGCCTTGAGTTCCATCCATGTTGCTGCAAAGGACACAATTTCATTCTTTTTTGGCTGCATAGTGTGTTCCATGGTATATATGTACCACATTTTTAAAATCCAGTCTATTGATGGACTCCTGGGTTGATTCCGTGTCTTTGCTATTGTAAATAGCACAGCAATGAACATACAACTGCATGTGTCTTTTTGGTATAATGATCTGTTTTCTGATGGGAATATCCCTAGTAATGGAATTGCTGGGTCGAATGGTAGTTGTGTTTAAAATTCTTTGAGAAATTGCCACACTGCTTTCCACAATGACTGAACTAGTTTATATTCCCACAAACAGTGTATAAGCATTCCCTTTTCTCTGTAGCCTTGCCAGCATCTATGGTTTTTTGACTTTTTAAACACAAATCAAAACCAACATACACACACACACAAAAAAAATTTGTATTTAAAAAGTCAAAAACCAATAGCATCTATTGTTTCTCTGATGCTTAGTGATGCTGAGAATTTTTTCATGTTAGTTGGACACTTGTATGTCTTTTGAGAAATGTCAATTCATGTCTTTTGCCCATTTTAAAAAATGGGTTTTTTTTCTTGTTGATTTAAGTTTCTTATAGATCCTAGATATTAGACTTTTGTTAGATGCATTGTTTGCAAATATTTTCTCTCATTCTGTAGGTTGTCTTGTTTACTCTGTTGATAGTTTCTTTGGCTGTGCAGAAGGTCTTTAGCTTAATTAGGTCCCGCTTGTCAACTTTTGTTTTTGTTGAAATTACTTTTGGAGACATAGCCAAAAATGCCTTGTCAAGACAGATGTCAAGAAGGGTATTTCCTAGATTTTCTTCTAGGATTTTTACAGTTTGAGGCCTTACATTTAAATCTTTAATCCATCTTCAGTCAATTTTTGTATGTAGTTGAAGGTAAGGGTCTAGTTTTGCTGTTCTGCATAGAGTTAGCCAGTTATCCTAGTGCCATTTATTGAAGGAGTCCTTTTCCTATTGCTTGTTTTTGTTGGCCTTTTCGAAGATCAGATGGTTGTAGGTGTGCAGCTTTATTTCTAAGTTTTCTGTTCTGTTCCATTGGCCTGTGTGTCTGTTTTGCAACAGTGTCATGCTGTCTTGGTTACTGTAGCCTTGTAGCATAGTTTGAAGCTGTGTGATGCTTCAAGCTCTTTTCCTTTTGTTTAGGATTGCTTTGGCTATTGGGGCTCTTTTTTGGTTCCATACGAATTTTAGAATAGTTTTTTCTAATTTTGTGAAGAATGCCATTGGTAGTTCGATAGGAATAGCATTGAATCTGTAAATTGCTTATGGCCATTTTAATGATACTAATTCTTATAATCCACGCTCATGGGATGTCTTTCTGTTTGTGTGTCATCTCTGATTTTTTTCAGCAGTGTTTTGTCGTTCTTCTTGTTGAGTTCTTTCACCTCCTTGGTTAGCTGTATTTTCCTAAGTATTTCATTTTCTTTGGCTATTTTATTTTTATTTTTTATTATACTTTAAGTTCTGGGGTACATGTGCTGATCGTGCAGGATTGTTACATAGGTATACACATGCCATGGTGGTTTGTTGCATCAATTCCCCCGTCATCTACATTAGGTATTTCTCCTAATGTTATCGCTCCCCAATTCTCTACCCTCTGCTATCCCTCCCCTAGCTCTCTCACCCCCCAACAGGTCCCAGTGTGTGATATTCCTCTCCCTGTGTCCAAGTGTTCTCATTGTTCAACACCCACTTATGAGTGAGAATATGCGGTGTTTGGTTTTCTGTTCTTGTGTCAGTTTGCTGAGAATGATGGTTTCCAGCTTCATCCATGTCCCTGCAAAGGACATGAACTCATCCTTTTTTATGGCTGCCTAGTATTCCATGGTATGTATGTGCCACATTTTCTTTATCCAGTCTATCATTGATGGGCATTTGGGTTGGTTTCAAGTCTTTGCTATTGCAAATAGTGCTGCAGTGAGCATACATGTGCATGTTTCTTTATAATAGAATGATTTTATGATACCAACGTCATCCTGATACCAAAACCTGACAGAGACACAACTAAAAAAGAAAATTTCAGACCAATATCCACAATGAACATTGATGGGAAAATCTTCAATAAAATACTGGCAAACCAAACCCAACACCACATTGAAAAGCTTATCCATTGTGATAAAGTTGCCTTCATCCCAGGGATGCAAGGCTGGTTCAACATTTGCAAATCTGTAAACATAATCCATGACAAAAACCACATGATTATCTCAATAGATGCAGAAAAGGCCTTCAACACAATTCAATAGCCCTTTATGCTAAACTATGAAGAGACTAGGTATCAATGGAATGTATCTCTAAATAATAAAAGCCATTTATGACAGACCCACAGCCAGTATCATACTTAATGGGCAAAAACTGGAAGCATTCTTATTGAAAACTGGCACAAGACAAGGGTGCCCTCTCTCACCACTCCTATTCAGCATAGTATTGGAAGTTCTGCCTAGAGCAATCAGGCAAGAGAAAGAAATAAAGGGTATTCAATTAGAAAAAGAGGAAGTCAAATTGCCTTCTCTATTTGCAGACAACATGATTGTATATTTAAAAGACCCCATCATCTCAGCCCAAAATCTCCTTATGCTGATAAGCAACTTCAGCAAAGTCTCAGATACAAAATCAATGTGCAAAAATATCAAGCATTCCTATACACCAATAACAGACAAACAGCCAAATCATGAGAGAACTCTCATTCACAATTGCTACAAAAAGAATAAAATACCTAGGAATACAACTAACAAAGGACATGGAGGACCTCTTCAAGGAGAACTACAAACCACTGCTCAAGGAAATAAGAGAGGATACAAACAGATGGAAAAACATTCCATGCTTATGGTTAGGAAGAATCAATATCATAAAAATGGCCATACTGCCCAAAGTAATTTATAGATTCAATGCTATCCCCATCAAGCTACCATTGACCTTCTTCATTGAACTGGAGAAACCACCTTAAACTTCACATGGAACCAAAAAAAGTGCCCACATAGCCAAGACAATCCTAAGCAAAAAGAACAAAGCTGGAGGCATCATGCTACCTGACTTCAAACTATGCTAAAAGGCTACGGTAATCAAAACAGCATGGTACTGGTACCAAATCAGAGATAGAGACCAATGGAACAGAACAGAGGCCTTGGAAGTAACGCCACACATCTACAACCGTCTGATCTTTGACAAACCTGACAAAAACAAGCAAAGAGGAAAGGATTCCCTGTTGAATAAATGGTGTTGGGAAAACTGGCCAGCTATGTGCAGAAAGCTGAAACTGGACCCATTCCTTACACCTTATACAAAAATCAACTCCGGATGGGTTGAAGATTTAAACATAAGACCTAATACCATAAAAACCCTAGAAGAAAACCTAGGCAATACTGTTTAGGACGTAGGCATAGACAAAGACTTCATGACTAAAACACCAGAAACAATGGCAACGAAAGTCAAAATAGATAAATGGGATCTAATTAAACTTACTTTCTTTTGCTGTGCAGAAGCTCTTATCATTAAAGTGAATTGGCAACCAACAGAATGGGAAAAAAATTTTTGCCATCTACCCATCTGACAAAGGGCTAATATCCAGAATCTACAAAGAACTTAAATTTACAAGAAAAAAACAACCTCATCAAAAAGTAGGCGAAGGATATGAACGGACACTTTTCAAAAGAAGACATTTATGCAGCCAGCAAACATGAAAAAATGCTCACCATCACTGGTCATGGTCATTAGAGAAATGCAAATCAAAACCACATTGAGATACCATCTCACACCAGTTAGAATGGCGATCATTAAAAAATCTGGAGACAACAGATGCTAGAGAGGATGTGGAGAAATAGGAACACTTTTACACTGTTGGTGGGAGTGTAAATTAGCTTAACCGTTGTGGAAGACAGTGTGGCGATTCCTTAAGGATCTAGAAATAAAAATACCATTTGACCCAGCAATCCCATTACTGGTTATATACCCAAAGGATCTTTGGCTATTTTAAATGGGATTATGTTCTTGATTTGACTCTTTGCCTGGGCATTATTGGTATATAGAAATGCTCCTATTTTTGTACATTGATTTTTGTATCCTCAAACCTTCCCCAAATAGTTTATTAGTTCCAGTAGCCTTTTGACAGAATAATTTAAGTTAATCAAGAGTCTGTAACTAAAATTCTTGCTAATATGAGAGATACTATTTTAAAACCTTGCTACCACTTGCTCCCCTATTGGTGGTCTTAATTGTCACTGTTTTCAGTTCAATAAACTGTGAAATCCTGTCTGGACATGTATTCCATTTCTACAAAGAAAATAAACACTGTATTTTTTTCCTTATTCAAAAGTATTTTTATTATCACAGTGAAGACTGAAGTCTCTTGAGTTAGGTAAACTTGAATTTGGGTTCTGACTCTACCTCTTAGTAGCTGAATGTCCTCAGGTATTATTTTACCTCTCTAAGCCTATTTATTCATCATTAAAATGGGAATAATTTTACCTACAGCTCAATTACCGTAAGTATTAAATTAGATTATGCATGTTGCGAAGCAGTTAATGTCATCTTTGGTATAAAATAAGCACTTAGTAAAATACTAGAATTATAGAAGATGTAATCTACTAATTTTTTCTTAAGTCTCTCCTGTATTTCTGTGGTTCTGTTACTAATCAAAAAGTACTAATAATCCAGTGATTTTTTTTCTGATTTAAAAATATTTAAATTTCACTAGAAATGTGCTTTCCTTGAGACATGTACCAAATATATTCATTTTAGTCCTGTTACATACTCAAGATGATCTTTTCCATGTATGCTTTTTATGAGTCCTTGGTGTAAATTAATGGTCATTTCTCATCCTTTAGTTATTTCTTAGGTAGATAGATGGTTGAAAATAAATTAGCTAGTATTCAGTTGATAGTGATTAATATTGGAGACAGAGTTATTCAGGGCCTGATTTTATATTCGATCATAGTCCATTATTTAGTAGTATAATAGTGACTTTCATTTTCAGTTTCTTAATGGTCTCATTGACTCATTTTCAGTTGCAACCTGTCTAGTAATAATTGCCGTTTATTTTTATTCTTTTTTTTTTTTTTTTTTTTTTTTTT
>NW_016107990.1:625124-631649 GCF_001604975.1 Cebus imitator
ATTCCTTGTGCCATGGGTCCTATTTATGTCTTTCTTGCTGCTCTTAGAATTGCTTTTTTTTTTCAATCAGTTATTTTCTTGTGTCTGTTCCTTTGCTTTCTTCTTCTAGACTGCCTACTTTTGTACACTGGTTGTATAGATTACCGGTTTTGTACTTTTAAAATCCCCAAATTTCTGAGAAATAATTGTCTGAGCTTGTTTCTACTATCTCATCACCCATGTCTTCTTTAATTCCTTATATCATTTTCCCCTTTCTGCTATTATTTTTGCCTTTGAGAATGTTTCTGTGTTTTCACTAAGTTAAAAAGACTTTTCTGAATCACTTCATATGAACACCATCAGGCCCCTTTTTCTAGAATACTTTCTTCTGCACTATCTTGATTTTCCGTCTACTCTCTAACCAATCCTTTCCTCTTTTCCCTTCTTTCTTTTGTTGGTTAAATGTGACTGCAAAATGAAGTTTCACTTCACTTATTCTTTGTTAGTATCACAGTTACTACCACTCCTTCCATTGTCTTCTCTGCAGTGATTTCTAAATCCGAATCTTTAGCTTTACCTTCAGCTGAGCTCTAGACTCAATTTCCTCTTGTTTGGTGCTTGTATCCAGTGGAACTCATCAGCTCATCATCGCCTTCATTCCAAACCAAGTGCGTTATACTGAAGTCCATATTTCAGATGATGATGATAATAACTAGTCACCTATTAACCTAGATTTGAAAAACTTGTGTTCATTTACTTCATTTCATTGTTCTTCTTAATCTCTTTTTGATTATGTTTTATGTAAACAGGAAGATAATTTTTTCTGACATTTTCTTTGGAGTCCCATGTGTACCTTCACCTGCAGTACTATAACTCTGAAGGCACCTATGTGTTTTCCGTTGCAGCTGCCATCAGGTTATTTTTATCTCTCTCCTAAATATTTACCGTTGATATTCTTCCCTTTTGTTTCTCCTCCCTCCAAATTAATCTTTCTGGAGGGCGTTATTGTAATGCCTCTCAGTCCAAAAATCTTCAGGGACTTTTCATGGTCTTCAAGCTTAAATATAAATCCATTACTCTAGATTTCTTTAATATTATTTTGTATTTAAAATAGTGGCCATGTTTTTATTTTAAAAGTGATTTTTATTTTGAAGACTTTAAGCAATATGTACACCCGCCTAGCCAACCAGATCAGCTGAATTAACCCTGGGATCAATGGGGTAACAGACGTTGCAGCCAGATTGCCGTCACATCCAAGTTACTAATTATGAATGAGCAAATAATGTGGTTTCTTGAGATGGAATCTTCCTAATGAAGATACTGTGAACATTGTTGAAATAAATTATTTAGAATATTCCATCAAATCAAGTGATAAAGCAGTAGCAGGTTTTGAGAGCATTGACTCCAATTTTGAAAGACGCTCTACTATGGGTAAAATGCTATCAAACAGCATCACATGCTACAGCGAAATCTTTGAGGAAAGGAAGCGTCCGTAAATGTGGCAAACTTCACTGTTGTCTAGAAATTGCCACAGCCACTTCAGCCTTCAGCAGCCACCACCCTGATCAGTCAGTAGCCATCAACATCAAGGTAAGACTCTCCACCAGAAAAAAAGATTGTAACTTGCTAACGGCTTAGATGTTCGTTAGCATTTTTTTAGAAAAAGTGTTTTAGAATTAAGGTGTGTACAGTATTTAGACATAATGCTGTTGCACAATTAATAGGCCATAGTATTGTATAAAAATAACTTTAATATGCACTGGGACATTTGATAATTTGTGTGACTTCCTTTATTGTGATACTCAGTTTACTGTGGTGGGCTGCAACCGAACTTGTAATATCTTTGAGGTATGCCTGTACATGTTCAGTACAAACACAATCACCCATTAAAAAATTTTTTTTGATCTATGGTTGGTTGAATCCATGGATGCAGAACCCCATGGATATTGAGGGCTGCTTATATATGTATTGTCCGTGATTTCAGGCATCCACTGGGGGTCTTGGAATGTATTCCCTGTGCATAAGGAAGGACTACTGTATGTTGTTTTATCATCTTTTCTTTGCTTCTTTAAATTCATGTTTTTGTCAAATTCTTCAGTGTCGTCAAGTTTGTCTAATGAATTTTCTGCTGTTTCTTAGGTTGTCATTATTATTATTTTTTGAGACGGAGTCTTGCTCTGTCACCCAGGCTGGAGTGTAGTGGCACAGTCTCGGCTCATTGCAACCTCTGCATCCCAAGTTCAAGCGATTCTTCTGCTTCAGCCTCCCAAGTAGCTGGGATTATAGGTGCACGCTGCTATGCCTGGCTAAGTTTTTTTTTTTTTTGTATTTTAGTAGAGACGGGGTTTCGCTATGTTGCCCAGACTGGTTTCCTGGGCTAGGCTGAACTCCTGAGCTCAGGCAGTCTGCCCACCTCGGCCTCCAAAGTGTTGGGATTACAGGCGTGAGCCCCTGTGTCCAGTCATAGGTTATTATTTTCTTCCAAATTGTTGCTGTTGTTTTAAATGAGATAGGTTCTCGCTCTGTTGCTTAAGCTGGAGTGTAGAGGCACAATCATGGCTCTCTGCAGCCTCCAACTCCAGGGTTGAAGCAATCCTCCCATTTCAGCCTCCCAAGTAACTCGGACTGTAGTTGCACATCACTACACCTGGCTAAAAAGTGTATACATTTAATAGAGACAGTCGTTCTATGTTGCTCAGGCTGATCTTGAACTCCTGGGCTCCAACGATCCTCCTGCCCTGCCTTGCCCTCCTAAAGTGCTGGGATTACAGGCATGAACCTCTGCACCCTGCCAAGATTGAGTTGTTTAATCTGCTTTTGCATACTCTCTCCCTTCTGAGTTTTATTTTATTGTAAAAATTTGCTTAGTGTATTAGGTCCCATTACTTTTTCTTTCATCTTGATTATGTTTAATATGTGTGCCCTGATATAGTCTGAATAAACTTTCCTTGATCATATTTGTTTATCTTGTATTTTTTATTTTTATATATTTTTTGAGACAGAGTCTCACACTGTCATCCAGGCTGGAGGCAGTGGCACAATCTCGGCTCACTGCAACCTCCGTCTCCTAAGTTCAAGCAATTCTCTTCCTCAGCCTCCCGAGTAGCTGGGACTACAGGTGCCCACCACCACACCCGTCTAAGTTTTGTATTTTTAGTAGAAACGGGGTTTCACCATCTTGGCCAGGCTGGTCTTGAACTCCTAACCTCATGAGCTGCCCACCTTGGCCTCCCAAAGTGTTGGGATTAAAGGTGTAGCCACCGCACCCAGCCTGTCTTGTGTTTTGAGTATTTTGAGTACAGGTTGAAGGAGGTTTCTGTGATTTAATCTACTTATTAAAGTGCTTATAAAAGTGATATCATGGCATGGAGATTGGGAAAGCTTAGTTGGATCTGTATTCAGACTTGTCTGAGATTTCTGAAATATCTGAACATAGGTTTTACTCCATCCAGCATGGATTTCTGCAGTCTGTGGCTGTCAAAGAGAGTTGTCTGTAGTGTTCACTTCCCTACTTCACTCTACCATTTTAACTGTAGCCTACCCTCCCTCTGGATTTCAGGAATAAGAGGTTTGATCCCACCTAATTTTTTAGCTTTATCATTAGCTATTCTTTACTCATAAAATCTGTACTTTCTAGCAAAACTTGACTGCCAAGAATCAATATATGTGAACCTAAGTATGCAATGTATAGTTTAGTACTTTGTACCTAATTGTCACTCATTCAATATATGTTGAAGAAAAATAATTTGTTGTTTATTTTACATTTTGTCCTTTCCAACTCATTAGAATAACGTGAGCATATCTGTTTCAATGTATGTGTAGTTTGTGTAGTTGCAAATTACAATGTTATTAAGTAGAACTTTATAAGATGGTCTCTATAAGAATTTAAAATTGTTCCTTCACCTAAAAATATTTTCAGTGGCAGACCTCTAAATCATTTCTTTCTAAGGCCTGTGGATTTTTTATACACACTGGATAATTTTCCACTTTGAGGTAAATATTGAAAAAAAACCCCATAATTCTTTCATTTTTTTGGTTCCACACCTTACCACTGGTTCATGTTATCATATAGACTGTTGTTAGATTTCTTATTTTTGTAATGTGCCCTAGAATTAACTTCATCTGAACCTTACCTTCTTTGTTTTTTAAAGGTAAATGAAATTGCCTTTATAAATACCCTTGAAGCCCAGAACAAACGCCATGATGTTTTATCAAAATTGAAGGAATATGAACAGAGGCTGAATGAGCTACAGGAAGAGCGTCAGAGAAGACAGGAAGAAAAGCAAGCACGTGATGAAGCTGTGCAGGTAGAATTTCATTTAGCAATGTTGATTGAGCACCTGTCATATTTTAGACTTAAAGCCACTTGCTGAGGACCCAAAATAGAGTAACCTAGTGTTTGTTCCCAAAGGTGCATGGTTTAATATAGCACTCTAGAAACATAAAGTCTGATTTCTAAAGGAGAGTGTGTTCTCCTTCCGTTACGGCAGTCAGTTCTTTAATCAGCAGACTGTAGTCACAGCAGTAGAATAGTTAGCTTCAACCAGGTGAAGGACTAAATTGCTCTGGATAGGTTATTATCTATTATTTTCTAATTGGGCTGGGCAAGAATATGGTCCTCTCCCAACAGTGAAAACAAAGGTTGTTTTTGAATCAGTATATATAACCTCAATGTTTATGCCTATAATGAGGCAAATTTAGGGTAATTTTTATGCCTACAATAAGGGGCATCTGTTATTTTTTAGACATTATCATCAGATACCATAATTAGATTTTAACCTCTACAGCAAACCCTACCTTTGCAACCATTTTCAAGATGAGGAAAAGGTTAATGCATAAACTGTACTGCTATTTATAATCTATTTTAGATCTCCCTCAGTAAAATACCTTAACCATAGAGTCTTTAAAGACGACATATTTTTTGATGTAGAGAACAAATTTTGCAGTATTTAAATATAAATTCACACATGCTGTGTTTATTGTTTATTTGTTCCTTCAGTGATCATTTCATTGAATTACTGCAAGTCATATGTTAGGCTCAAAGATATGAAAAATATACATCTGTGTTCTCAATGGGGAGACGTATATGTACATAAAGAAGTTTAGGAAAAATGCTGTGCTAAACGCATTGTCAGCAGCACAAAAGACAACACCTTATTTATATGGAGAGTAGAGGGAACATGAAAAAAGTCAAGAAAAGTTATTGGGTAGAGGTGACATTTTTACTACGTTTTCAAAAATGAAACATACAAGTGATAAGTTGTGATATGGGAGGGCATTTCATGCAGAAGGAGATATGAGGAAGCAGTGAATGTAGAGTTAGGGTGCAGCAGGTCATGAAAAGCTTTGTAGGTATGTTAAAAATTGTGAGTGTTGTATTTCATGTGTCTTGTTGTCAGTGATTTTAGTAAATTAAAATATTAATACATTTTAAGTTTGTTGATCACCTTTTGCTATTTGTGGGCATTAACAGGCATTCCCATATTCATCCTGATCACTGTTTGAGTCCAATGTACTATTTTAAAGAATGCAAAGCTGACTTCATGTTTAAAAACACAGAATGCTCCTGTTAGAGACACTAGTTTTTCCACTCCAAGAAGCAGTAAAAATTTTCATTTTTATCATTTATAAGCTATTTATTAGCTTGTATTCTTAAATGAGTAAAAAAATATAATGTTTAATTTGAATCTTCTCTTTAACATTGTTTCTGTTTTTTATAGGATAAATGCTATAAATGTCTGTAGAGAAACAGAAATACAGATAAAAATAATTATGGTTTGTAAGTTGTGTGTTACTTTAATAACAATTCAGCGATATAAATAAGACATTTTTGCCTTTTATAGTAAATAATAAACTGTTTAATGTGAAAGAGAGTAATAAGAGTATATACAAGGTACAAAGGTACTGCAGAGGAGGGAATAATTAGCTTGATTGGTAGAAGTAGAATTCCAGGGAAGGTTCTCTGGAAAAGGTAACTTCCTAGCTGTTTTTTTTTTTTTTTTTTTTTTTTTGGTGGGGGATATTTGAGTAGTATTGTATATTTTTAAATAGACATCTTTGGTCCCTTTCTCTGCCTTTTGCAGATTTGAAATATAACAGTTATCTTTCATGTAAAAATGATGGCTCTCCACAGTTTGTAATATTCACTAAAACTTAAAGGAAAACAGTTTACTTATCTAGTAAGGAATCTCCTCTACCAACCAACACTTTAAGAACTGTTTTGACTCTTGAATTATTTTTGTTTTTGAAAGTGCTGAAATTTCCTATGGATTTAATTTCAATGAAAAATTTTAAACCTGTCTACATATGCTTGAGATACACCGAGATAGATAATTAGAATCCACTGGTAGATAACATATGTAACATTAAAATTATAAAAATGTGCAGTCATTACATGCTGTATGACATTACAGGCACTAATGCCAAGCATTCTGTAAATACAATAATAGTAAGATCCTAACCTAATAAAGAATTTCAAAGACCATCCATTTTATTCTTACTCTTTATTCTTTATTGATTAATTATAAGCTCTTTTTTTTTTTTTTT
>NW_016107990.1:631719-646676 GCF_001604975.1 Cebus imitator
TTAACATATCCTGCTTTGTCCTTTTGTCCTAATCATTTGAATTGTAGGCATAAAGAGGAGCTAGAGAATCCTTTCTTAGGCTGCCTTTAACACGTCCCTGCCTAGGATATGTGGGTGTCTGAGAGGTTCTTCTGTAGGCTTAAGAATTAGATTTTTAATTCCTTTGCTGTAGGTTTTAATTCTTTCCTGTGGGCATATAGATTCATAATGCATGTTATTTTATAAAGTTGTGCTTCATTTATTAAACAGATATTTAGGAATTCCTACCCTTTGCAAGGTGCTTTGTGGGGTACAAAGTTTCCGGTCTTTTGGGGCTTTAAATTTCAGATTGGGAAATGGTAGGCGAATTTTACTAATTTTATTTGTTAGCTGTATGGTTACCAATTCTCTTTTCAAGTTATTGAAAATGGAAATTAATAGGTTGGGTAACTTTTTACATCCAATTATCTCTTTTTGTACAGTGTTGGAGTTGGCCTTACATCCATTAAAGCAATCAGCAAGTTGACATTATGTTTACAAGTCTACACTTGGCTACATTGTACATACCTGAAGTAATATTTTTACATAGTATATATTTTATAAGCTTAATTTAGGATTTTAAAAATTACATTCCTCAAGCCTTTGGTCTTACATTAAAATATGAAATGCAAAGTTCTGTTTTAATTATTTATATTAATAAAAGATGAAATGAAAAGTTGTTTTAATTCTTTATATTTAATGCCTAAGCCCTTTGTATTTTGTTATGAAGCATGAGTTTTCATATAATACGGAATTTTTTAAACAATAGATAAATTGGACTATAAGAGGAATTTTTTTGTTCACATTTTTTTAATGGAGGAAATTTTTTGTGCCAGATTTGATTGTTTTTAGTCTTATAAGTTTTGATATCTTTTTGGCTAAACAAGTTTTTATGTATTATTTTTGATTAGTGATGAGAAATAGCTACAACTATGTTTATGTATAGTATGCCAGACAGTAAAGGATCTATTTAAATTCTAAATGTACACAGGAATCTGCAGTGTGCCTGTTATGTCCTCCTGAAATCAGGGCATTCCCCCCAATTCACAGTCTACCATCTTCCTAATACCACCCATCCCCCTCAAGAAAAAGAAAGAGAGATCATTTGGCTATTTTTTTTTTCCATTTATTTATTATATTGCATTTTAGGTTTTGGGGTACATGTGAAGAACATGCAAGATTGTTGCATAGGTACACACGTGGCAGTGTGATTTGCTGCCTTCCTCCCCATCACCTACATCTGGCAACTCTCCCCTCCCACCGTCCCTCCCCTATTTCCCCCCAACAGACCCCAGGGTATAGTGCTCCCCTCCCTGTGTCCATGTGTTCTCATTGTTCAACATCCGCCTGTGAGTGAGAACATGCGGTGTTTGATCTTCTGCTCTTGTGTCAGTTTGCTGAGAATGATGGTTTCCAGGTTCATCCATGTCCCTACAAAGGACACAAACTTGTCGTTTTTGTTGGCTGCATAATATTCCATGGTGTATATGTGCCACATTTTCCCTGTCCAGTCTGTCATCGATGGGCATTTGGGTTGGTTCCAGGTCTTTGCTATTGTAAACAGTGCTGCAATGAACATTTGTGTGCACGTGTCCTTATAGTAGAACGATTTATAATCCTTCGGATATATACCCAGTAATGGGATTGCTGGGTCAAATGGAATTTCTATTTCTAGGTCCTTGAGGAATCGCCACACTGTCTTCCACAATGGTTGAACTAATTTACACTCCCACCAACAGTGTAAAAGTGTTCCTATTTCTCCACATCCTCTCCAGCATCTGTTGTCTCCAGATTTTTTAATGATCGCCATTCTAACTGGCGTGAGATGGTATCTCAATGTAGTTTTGATTTGCATTTTTCTGATGACCAGTGATGATGAGCATTTTTTCCTATGTTTGTTGGCCTCATGTATGTCTTCTTTTGTAAAGTATCTGTTCGTATCCTTTGCCCACTATTGAATGGGCTTGTTTTTTTTCTTGCAAATCTGTTTTAGTTCTTTGTAAATTCTGGATATCAGCCCTTTGTCGGATGGGTAAACTGCAAAAATTTTTTCCCATTCTGTTGGTTGCCGATTCGCTCTGATGACTGTTTCTTTTGCCGTGCAGAAGCTGTGGAGTTTGATTAGGTCCCATTTGTCTATTTTGGCTTTTGTTGTCAATGCTTTTGGTATTTTGGTCATGAAGTCCTTGCCTATGCCTATGTCCTGAATGGTTTTGCCTAGATTTTCTTATAGGGTTTTTATGGTATTAGGTCTTATGTTTAAGTCTTTAATCCATCTGGAGTTAATTTTAGTGTAAGGTGTCAGGAAGGGGTCCAGTTTCTGCTTTCTGCACATGGCTAGCCAGTTTTCCCAACACCATTTATTAAACAGGGAATCCTTTCCCCATTGCTTGTTTTTGTCTGGTTTATCAAAGATCAGATGATTGTAGATATGTTGTGTTGCCTCCGAAAGACTTTTTTTCCCTGGGGCAGATAGAGCTTGTTGTGGAGATGAAGTTACTGTTGTGAGCTCAGTCAAGTATTAGAAATGTTCAAATCTCTCTTCTGTGTTCCCCGAACAGAAATTGTTGTTGTTGTTTTTTTTTTCTCCCTACTGTTCTTTACTGAGCCCTTACTATGGCCAAACTCTATGCTGAGAACTTACCTATAATTAGTAATTTACATCTCAAAATCAACTGAGAGTCTCTTTAAGGTGAAGTGCCTTGCCCAAGGTTATATAAGCAGTAGGTACTAGAGCCCAGATCAATGTATTCCATTAATTATAGAGGAGGGGCCATTGAGAGATTACGTGTGCTATCTGGGGAGTGGGTATGGATTCAGAGAAACATTAATAACATGAGGAACGTGTTAGTGACAAATATTTCATGTTGAAGTTACCCAGTTTTGATGATTTATCTTCTGGCTTGATGATGATAATGATGATAATTACTGAGAATTTTCTATATGCCAGGCCCTATGGTAAGTGCTTTTCGTATATTAACTCATCTGTTCTTTATAATATCCTAAGAAATACATATTATTATTTATTTTCTAGAAAACTAAGGCACAGAGAATGTGACTAGCCCAGCATCACTGTGCTAGTGAATAATGGAGTCAGGAAACAAAACCAGGGAATCAGACACAATTTCCACTGTTATACCCACTATGCTATATTACATTACCTCTTTTTCCTTCTCACAAGCTGTCTTCACTTAACTCCATCATGAAAACTTAGTTTAGAAATAAAAACTGTTAACTGTGGTTTTTCATCGTATTCAGGTATTTCTGTAATCATATTTAACATATATTAACAGAAGGCTTTAGAAGTGATTAATCAGAAAATATAAAGTTGTGTATTAGGGTTCTCTAGAGGTACAGTACTAATAGGATATATATGTAGGTTGTGTGTGTGTGTGTGTGTGTGTGTGTGTGTGTGTGTGTATACACTAATAGGATATAAGCGTAGATATAAAGGGACATTAATCATTAAGTATTAAGTCACACAATCACAAGGTCCCATAACAGGCTGTCTGCAAGCTGAGGAGTAAGGAGAGCCTGTCTGAGTCCCAAAACGGAAAAACTTGGAGTCTGATGTTTGAGGGCAGGAAGCATTCAGCAGGGAAGACAGATGTAGGCTGGGAGCCTAGGCCTCTCCACATTTTCCTGCCTGCTTTATTTTCTAACTTTGCTGGTAGCTGATTAGATTGTGCCCAACCAGATTAAGGGCGGGTCTCCCTTTCCCAGCCGACTGACTCAAGTGTTCATCTCCTTTGGCAACACTGTCACAGACACACCCAGAATCAATACTTTGTATCCTTCAATCCAATCAAGTTGACACTCGATATTAACCATCACAAGTTCCCACAGGACAAATATAACATAGTGTTTGCTTAAAAAAGCAATTATTTTCTTAATTATGTGTAACACTGGTAATGGCTTTCAAAAACCAGACATCATTGCTGTTTGATTTTTGTTTAAACTTTAAGAACCAATGTACCTAGTGGCAAGTGCAGGGTTCTACTTGGCTTAAACAAGTGAAGTTTGGTGAAAGATATATTACCTTGAATCATTTTTATTTTACACATAGTTCTAATATTTAAAATATATATATATTTCTAACATTAGGAACGTAAGAGAGCTCTAGAGGCAGAACGGCAGGCCCGGGTGGAAGAATTGTTGATGAAGAGGAAAGAACAAGAAGCTCGAATTGAACAGCAGAGGCAAGAAAAAGAAAAAGCCCGTGAGGATGCAGCCCGGGAAAGAGCTAGGTATCTCATTTGCTGTCTCATTTGATCTTGATGAACATTTTGCACTGAGTGAATATTCAAGCTGAGGTCTTAAAGCCATTCACTGTCATGGAGATTTTTTTGTTTTTTTTTTTCGAGATGAGGTTTTGCAATGTTGTCCAGGTTGTCCTTGAACTCCCTGATTCAAGTGATCCTCCTGCCTCACCCTCCTGAGTAGCTTGGAATACAGGTGTGTACCACCACACTCAGATACAAAAACAGAATATGATTCTGGCTAGCTTCAGAAAAAGGGAATTTTGGGGAAGATATCGAGGGCGTAAGTAATAGGAGGTTAGAGGACCAGACTTGGAAATGCGCTGTCAGTCATCAAAGGCTAGATCACAAGAGCCACAGCAGTGGATTTTTTTTTTTTTTTATGGAAATAGTCTTGTCAGCATCTTTTTAAGTGCTTTTTAAATTTGTATGTTGCTGGTGTTTAGAAATACCATTAATTTTGCTTCTAGCAACCTCGTTAAATTCTGTTAACAATTCTAATAATTAATCTTAAATTTTTTTTTAGCATTTTCTACATAAATAAACATCTTATCTACCAATATATAGTTTGGGTTTTTTTCCTCAAATTTATGCCTTTTGTTTTGTTAGTGGGCATCTTATTTATACGGATGCTTTCCACAATTAACCATTAAATATATCTGCCTTAGCTTTTTAGAAAAATAGTGTCTATTTGTTGTTTATTTAAGGTATACATCATGATGTTGTAGCATACATATAGATAGTAAAAGGGTTATTGTAGTGAAGCGAATTAAAATAGCTATCTTCTCACCTAGCTACCCATTTTATTTGTTTTAGTGGCAGGGGCAACTAAAATCTCATTTATCACAAATCCCGATACTGTACAATTTTATTACCTGTAGTCCTCCTGTTGTACATTAGATCTCTAGACTTGTTAATCTTACGTGTCTGTGGTTTTGTATCCTCTGATCTACATCTCCCCATTTCTGCCCTCTCCCTCTTATGCACACCCCTGATAACCAATACCTTGTTTTCTATCTCTGTATAATTGAATATTTTTTTCAAGATTTCACATATAAGTGAAATCATGCAATATTATTCTTTCTGTATCTGGCTCATTTACTTAGGATAATGTTCTCTAGGGTGGGTACTAGCCCTTCGTCAGATGGGTAGATTGCAAAAAATTTTTCCTGTTCTGTTGGTTGCCGGTTCACTCTATTGATAGTTTCTTTTGCTTTGCAGAAGCTCTTTAGTTTAATTAGATACCATTTGTCTATTTTGGCTTTTGTTGCCATTCCTTTTGGTGTTTTAGTCATAAAGTCCTTGTTCATGCCTATGCCCTGAATGGTATTGCCTAGGTTTTCTTCTAGAGTTTTTATGGTGTTAGGTCTCACATTTAAATCTTTAATCCATCTAGAGTTAATTTTTGTATAAGGTGTAGGAAAGGGATCCAGTTTCAGCTTTCTGCGTATGGCTAGTCAGTTTTCCTAACATCATTTATTAAATAGGGAATCCTCCCAAAGTGCTGGGATTACAGGCATAAGCCACCATGCTTGGCCTAGTTGCTTATATGTTTTGGATATTAACCCCTTATTAGATATATGGATTGTAAATATTTTTCCCCAGTCCTTAGGCTGATATTCTACTGATATTTTTCTTTGCTATGTAGAAGCTATAAACTTCCCTCTTAGAACTGCTTTTGCTGCAACCCATAGATTTTGCTATGTTGCATTTCTATTGTTGTTTGTCCCAAGATATTTTTAAATTTCCCTTTTGATTTCTTCTTTAACTTATTACTTATTGAGGAGCATGTTATTTAACTGCCATGTATTTGTGAAATTTTCAGGATTCCTTTTTTTATTGATTTCTAGTTTTAAATCATAGTGATTTGAAACAACAGTAGATGTGATTTAAATCTTCTTAAATTTGTTAAGGTGACTTGTTTTGTGGTTTAACTTGTGGTCTAGCCTGGATAATGATCCATGTGCACTAGAAAAAAATGTATTGCTTTTGATAGAATGTTTTGCCTATGTCTGTTAGATCCATTTGGTCAAAGTAAAATTCAAGTCTGGCATTTATTTTCTGTCTAGTTTATCTATTGTTGACAGTGGGGTATTGAAGTCCCCTACTATTATTATATTGGTATCTGTTTCTCCCTTAATATTTGCTTTATAGTTTTAGTGCTCCAATGTTAGGTGTGTATGTATTTATAATTGTTACTTCACATTGATGAACTGACCCCTTTATCATTAAATAATGATCTCTTACTGGCCAACATGATGAAACCCTGACTATACTAAAAAATACAAAAATTAGCTGGGCGTGGTGGCACGTCCTTTTAGTTCCAGTTACTCGGGAGGCTGAGGCAGGAGAATCGCTTGAACTTGGGAGGCAGAGATTGCAGTGAGCCGAGATCACACCACTGCACTCCAGCCTGGTGACAGAGCAAGACTCCGTCTGAAAAAAAAAAAAAAATCTCTTTATCATTTGTATATTTGCCATAGTTTTTTGTTTTGTAGTTACTATGAGGCTTATGCAAAACATCTTATAATTAACTGTTATAAGTTGATAACAGCTTAATTTCTGGCACATACAAAAACTATACTTTTACTCTCCACCCCACAAGTTACATTTTTTATGTCACAATATTCACCTTCTTATGTTATGTATTCCTTAACAACTTATTGTAGCTTTCGTTGTTTTTGACTATATTGACTTTTAACCTTCAGAGTAGAGATATGCATGATTTACATACCACACTTAACAGTTTTGAAGTATTCTGATTTGACTAAATATT
This sequence comes from Cebus imitator, assembly GCF_001604975.1. Taxonomy (NCBI): domain Eukaryota; kingdom Metazoa; phylum Chordata; class Mammalia; order Primates; family Cebidae; genus Cebus; species Cebus imitator. The sequence goes on from NW_016107990.1 coordinate 638,773, forward strand.
TATCTCTACCAGTGAGTTTTATACTTTACATGTATTCATGGTGGTACTTATTGTTTTCTTTCTGCTTGAAGAATCATTTCATGTAACACACAGGTCTAGCGTCAGTGAATTCCTTCAACTTTTATTTGTCGGGGGAAAGACTTTATTTCTCCTTCATTTTGAAGGATAGTTTTCCTGGGTATAGTATTCTTAGCTGGGAGATTTTTCCCCCCTTTCTACATTTTGAATATGTCATCCCATTTTCCAGGTTTGCACAGTTTCTGCAGAAAAGTCCAATGATACTCTGATGGCTATTCCCTTGTATGTGACTTGACACTTTTCTCTTGCTTTTAAAATTCTTTCATTGTCTTTTCACTTTTGACAATTTGATTATAATGTACCTTAGAGAGAACCTTCTAAAGTTTACCTGAGGATCCTTGAGCTTCATTGATTTGTATGTTCATATCTCTCTCTTCCTAAGTCCCAACAGTTTTTAGCAGTTATTTTATTTATATAAGCCTTTTCTGTTTCTTCACCTTTTTGAATTCCTACAATGTGAATATTTGCTTAATGGTGTCCCATAGGTCTTCTTCATTCTTTTTCATTCTTTTTTCTTTTTCTTCTCTTCTGAGTCATTTCAGAAGCCTTCAAGATTCTTTCTTCTGCTTGATCTAGTCTGCTGTTAGCCCTCTGTGGTATTTTTTCTTTCGTCGAATTCTTCAGCCTAAGATTTCTATTTAGATTTTTTAAATAACTCTTTTATTGAATTTCTCATTCAGATCATGAATTATTTTTCTAATTTCATTGAATGGTCTGTTTTTATTCTTTTTTTTCCTTTTTTTAAAAGACGGAATCTCGCCCTGTTACCCAGGCTGGAGTGCAGTGGCAAGATCTTGGGTAATGCAGCCTCCGCCTCCTGGGTGCAAGAGATTCTCTTGGCTCAGCCTCCTGCATAGCTGGGGCTACAGGCGCCGACCACCATGCCTGGCTAATTTTTGTGTTTTCAGTAGAGACGGAATTTCACTATGTTGGTCAGGCTGCTCTTGAACTCCTGACCTTGTGATCCACCTACCTTGGCCTCCCAAAGTTATGGGATTAAAGGCATGACCCACCACACCCTTAGTTTCCTTAGTTCATTATTTTGAATTCCTTTTGAGATAATTTGTAGATTTCTGTTACTTTGGGGTCAGTTACTGGAGAATTATTGTGTTCTTTCTAATAGTGTCATATCTCCTTGTTTTTTCATGTTTCTTGTGACCCTGCCTTGATGTTTGTACATCTGATAGTGTAGTCATATCTTTCCAATTTTACGGAGTATGAAGGGGAAGGCTTTCCCCTGAAGATGGGCCTGAGGGTACTGCTTGGACAGGATACAGTGGCTCTGCTTACGTGTGGGTGCAGTGTTGTAGCTGTCATGCAGCTTCTTAGTTGTGATCAATGTCAGTGAAGACTGTGAGTGCCTCAGTGGTCTGGGCTGTAGAAGTCTGTGTCAGTGGTGGAGGCTACTGAGGTTATTGGTGCAAGGGTTTTAGGGGTCCTCCTGTTCCTGTGCTTGTCTTCTCCAAAGTAGAGAATCTTCATTGAGGGGATCGCTTTTGGTATCAGGTCTGACATTGCTCACAGGCAGACACAGCGGCTCTAGGTTCCAGGGCACAGTGGCTGAGAGCAGCTGTGGAGCTAAGTCCCTGGGCTTAGGGTCTTATGAAACTACTATAGCACCTGGGACTTCAGGCATAGGTTCACTTGCCAAGGCATGAGTGGATTCAGTTCTCCCACTACACAGGGTTTGTTGTTGTGGGGCACCTTGGGCCCAGGGGGCTGCTTGGGGTATGCTGCGCTTGGGTGGCAGAGTGAGGCACTGGCATGATTCTGGGGAAGAAGGAGTCTCTGGAGACTCAGTCTCTGGGGAGCAGAGAACAGTTGTCATTTGGGACCTGGAACCAACTGGGTAACATGGTCGCTTAGCCTCTGGGTGAAAAGGAGCATACAGTGGTCACTTTGGATCCTGGCTTGGTACAATAGCCCAGGCTCTATGAGGCTGGGTCCAGTGGAAACAAGGACCCAGGAATGGCAAGATACGGCTGTATCTTGTGCCCTGTGGGGTAGGAAACAGTGCAGCAATGACCACTCCTTGGATAGGTAGGGTGCCTTAATATATTGGAATGTAGGGGAACTAGTCCAGTTCTAGGTAGGTGGGGCACTGTGTCTCTTTGGCCTAGAACACAGGGCATCACAGCTCAGCCAAGGTTATGAATCCCTAGAATGCACGTTGCCACATCTGGGCAGCCTAGAAAGCATAGCTACTTGGGTTAGTAGAGCCTTCGGATCCCTAGGGGGTGTGGCACTGTATCAACTGTGTTGGTGGGGCTGCAACTGCTTTGGTGTGCGACAGGCTTAGAGCTCCTGGAAGTGTGAGGTGCTGCCTCACAGTGGTATTGGCGAGAGTGTATGTGGGCTAGGGGAGATGTCAGCTGTTTCTGTGTGCCAGAGGCCTGAGGTCTCCAACGGGTGGGATGCCACTTCAGCTCAGCTTTAAGGAGAGGATGCACTAGCAACTAGCATTCAATACCTCTGCAATAGCTTGGCCCTCTGTGGTAGGGTGTAGCAGCAGTTCAACTGGGAGATTTCATGCTGCTGGCTGGATGTTGAGTTTTTCAAGTTTTTAAAAATATTTTTTTATATGGAAATAATTCTGTAAAATTTCTCCTTTAATCCGTTAATGTAATTAGTTGATTGATTTTTCTAATATTAAATCAGACTTGCATTTCTGGAATAAGGTTAACTTAGATTTGATGTATTATTGCAATTTACCAATATAAATTATTGTTGGATATGGTTAACTAATTTTCAAGGTTTTTAGCCTGGGAAGTAAGATAACCATATATTTTTAAAAATAGTAGACATTTTTATGATTCATAACAAAAATACACAAATGTGTAAATGTACATCTTGATGAATTATCATCTCACCCATGTAACTACCTGGTCAAGAAATAGAGCTTCAGCTCCCCAAAAGCCCTCCTTATGTCCCTCCAAATCACTGCTTCTACTACAAGATAATCATATTTTTAACACTGTAGTCTAGTATATGCCTAGGAATGGAATTGCTGGGGCCCAGGACATGCAAATATTTAACCTAAGAGTAGACACCATCAAATTGTTTAGTAATATATTTGTACCAATGATTTCTGTATTCAGATGCCCCATACCCTTGCTAGAAATTGAAATTGACAGTTAAAATTTTTAAATTTACCAGTTATTATAGTGTGCAATTTGGTGAGTTTTCACATATGTAACCATTGTAAAACCATCTGCACAATCAAGATAAATATATCCATCACCCATCCCGCCCAAATTTTCATGCTGCTTGGTAATCAATTTCTCTTCTTCTCTATCCTCAGCCCAACACAGCCACTGATTTACTTTCTCTCTTGTCTGCCATCTTTTACTCTGCCTTTTTTTTTTTTTTTTGCTCTGAGACTATTATAATGAAATATATTCAAGAGAGATTTAACAAAACTATTGATTTTTAATACTCTTTTAAGAACATTCCTAAGTGAAGTTGCTCTTTTTTTTTTTTTTAATTGCTAAGTAGTAGTTGTATATACATCATGCAAATTACAATCCATTTACCTCTTTTAGACATTTGGATTATCTCCAGTTTTTTGGCTATTACAGATAAAGCTGATATGGATGTTTGCATATGGGTCTTTGTGTGGGCATTCACTTTTGTTTCTCTTGAGTAAACAGAGGAATGGCTGGGTTGTAGAGTAGATGTAAATTAAATTTGTTAAAAAACTTCAGACTGTTTTGTCAGAGTGTTTGTTCTATTTTACATACCCACCAGCAGCAAATGGGAGTTTGAGTTCCTTCACAGCCCTTGACAGCATTTGGTGGATCCGTTTTTTAAATATAGAAGCTTTTGCTTGTTGGTGTGTGGTCGTATTTCATTATTTTAATTTTCATTTCTCTGATGACTGGCGCTATTGAGCATGTTGTCAGTGTGCATTTCTATAGTGAAATGTCAAAGCTTGTGTTCATTTTTCAGGTGGTCATTTTGTTATTGAGTTTTAAGAATTCTTTATATATTCTGGATAAACATTCTTTGTGAAGTGTATGACTTACAATCTATGCCTATCTTTTCAGATTTTAAATAGTGTCTTTGAAGAACATGAGTTTTTAATTTTGATGATGTCTAATATATCAAATTTTTATTTTAAGTATAACAGTTTTCATATCAGAGAAATTGTTGCCTAATTACCCCAAATCACAAAAATTTCTTCTGTGTTTGCTTCAAGAAATGTTTCAGTTTGAGCACTTAGTATTTAGTTCTGTAATCCCTTTTGACTTTGTAAATTTATTTGTTTGCATATAGATATCCAGTTATTATGGCACTGTTTGTTGAAAAGGCCATCCTTTCTCCATTGAATTGCCTTACCAACGGTTAAAGATCAAATGATCATTGATGTAATGGTATATTCTATACTCCATTCTGTTATATTGATATCTGTATCTGTTCTTGTGCTAGTACTATAGTTTTAATTACTGTAGTTTTATAGCATATTTTGAAATTAATATAAGTTCTCCAATTTTGTTGTTCTATTTGAAAGGTGCATTTCCATATAAATTTTAGGGTCAGCTTATCAGTTTCTGCAAGATAGCCTGCAGGATTTTGATAGGAAGTACATTTAATCTATAGGTCAGTTTAGGGAGATTGACATCTTTACAATATTGTGTATTACAGTCTGTGAATGTGATGTTTCTCTCTGTTTAGATCTTTTAAATTTCTGACATTTTGTAGTTTTTTGCAGATAGGCCCTTCAATTCTTTTTAAAATTTATTCCTAAGTACTCTTTAAAGCTGTTGTAAATGGAATTGTTTTCTTTGGTTCAGTTTTGGATTTTTGTTGCTAGTATGTAGAAATACAGTAGATTTTAATTTATTTCATCCTACAACTGTACTTTTTATGACCTTGTTAAATTTGCTTACAGACATTCCTTGACTTAGGATGGAGTTAAGTCCTTATAAATCCTTCATAAAATCAAAAAACCATAAGTTGAATGGCTATAAGTTGGGGACTGTCTGTATTAGTTTGTAGGTTTTAAAATTTTTTTGGTTCATTAGTGCTTTTTATACATAAAGGCTCATGGCATCTGTGAATAAAGTTTATTTTACTTATTTCTTTCTAATGTGGATGCCTTTATTTTCTTTTTTTTTCTTTTTTTTGTCCTCTTGCACTGGCGCGCTCCTACATAAGGTTCAATGGAAGTCGTGATGTTGGATATCCTTGTTTTGTTCTCAATCTTAGTGGGAAAGCATTCATTCTTTACACTTCTATGTATGATCCTTGCTGTAGATTTTTGACAAATTCTCTTTATTAGATTGAAGAAGTTTTCTTCTATTTCTAGTTTGTTGAGAGTTTTTAACGTGGACTTTGAATTTGGTGAAATTCTTCTTTTTGTGCGTCTATTAAGATGACTGGTTTTATTCTTTATTTTATTAATATGGTATATTATATTAATTTTTGGATATTAAAATAACCTTTGATTCCTGGGTTAATTCCTGATTTGTCGTGATATGTAATAGCTTTTATATGTTGATGGCTTCTTGCCAAGGGCATGTTCATGAGGGCTATTTATCTGTAGTTTTCTTGTGATATTTTCATCTGGCTTTTGTGTTATGGTGATTCCGACCTTACAGAATGTGAGAAGCATTCTTTCCTGCTCGATTTGAGAAAACATTTGCATAGGATTGGTATTATTTCTTTCTAAATGTTTGGGTGAATTTACCAGTGAAGACATCAGGGCTTGGGTTTTTCTTTGTGGGAAGATTTTAAATTACCAGTTAAGTTTTTTTCCCCTTGTTTTGGTCTATTGAGATTTTTCTATCTCTTCTAGAGTTGGCTTTGATAATTTGTGTCTTCCTAGGAATTTGTCTTTTTCATCTTAAGTGAGCTAACTTATTATTATAAATTTGTTTGTAATTGTTTTATAAGTATTTTGAGTGTGATTTATAGTAGTATCCCACTTCTTTTATTTTTTTGAGACAGAGTCTCATTCTGTTGCCCAGGCTGGAGTGCCATGGCACCATCTTGGCTCACTGCAACCTCCATCTTTCAGGTTCAAGCGATTCTCATGCCTCAGCCTTCCAAGTAGCTGGGACTGCAGGCATGTGTGCCACCACGCCTAGCTGATTTTTGTATTTTTAGTAGAGACGGGGTTTCACCATGTTGGCCCAGGCTGGTCTCAAACTCCTGACCTGAAGTGATCTGCCCTCCTCAGCCTCCCAAAGTGTTGGGATTGCAGGCGTGAGCCACTGCTCCTGGCCAGCCTCCTCTTTCATTCTTAATTTTGGTAATTTATGTCACTTTTCTTTTTTATTAGTCTAGCTAATAGTTTATGTATTTTGTCAATCTTTCCAAATAACTAACTTTAGGTTTTATTGCATTTCTATATTGTGTTTCTGTTTTTTGCTTCATTGACATCTGCTTTGATGTTTATTATTAATTTCCTTCTGCTTACTTTGGGTTTGATTAGCTTTGCCTTCTTTTCTTTATGAGGTTGAAGCTTAGTTGATTGATTTTAAAATACTTTTACATTTATGTATTTAATTTTTTTTCCTTTTTGTGTTTTTTTCTTGTTTTTTCCCACCCCACCCTCCCTGCATTTCTAATATAAACATTTAAAGGTATACCGTTTTTTAAAGCATATTTTTAAGTACATCTTATCAATTTTGATATACTGTATTTTTATTTCCATTCAAGATACAGTTCTCTCTCTGTATCTGGAGGTTCTGCATGTGGATTCAGTCAACCATGGGTCAAGAATATTCGGGAAGGCAACACCCCAAAAATGAAAGAATAATACAAATACAAAAATACAATATAGTAACTAGGTATATAACATTGATATTGTATTTGGATTATAAGTAATCTAGGTGTGATTTAAAATATGTGGGAGAATGTTCATAGGTTATATGCAAATACTGTACCATTTTTTAATAAGGGACTTGAACATCCTCAGATTTTGGTATTCAGGGTAGGAGGATGTCTTGGAACCAATCCTCCTTGGATACTGAGGGACAACTGTATTTTGTAATATTTCTTACTTGATTCATGGGTTATTTAGAAGCATGTTACTTGTTCCTGTTGTTAATCTATAATGCAATCATTATTGATTGGAGAATATACTTTGTATGATTTCATTGCTTTTACATTTATTGAGATATGCTTTATATCTTTGGATGTGGACATTACTAGAGAATGTTCCTTATGTTCTTGGAAAGTGTATGCATTCTGTTGTTGTTGGACGGAATGTTCTCTAAATGTCAGTTAGGTAAAAGCAATTGATACCATTGTCTGGTCTTCTGTATGCTGGCTTATTGTCTCTGTAGTTCTGTAAATTCTTGAGACAGGATTATCAAAATCTCCAAGTGTAAGTTGAACTGTGTATTTCTTTTTTTTAGTTGTGACACTTTGGCTTCATGTATTTTGGTGTACTGTTATTTGCAACTAGGTTTTAATTGTTCTGCCTCACTGAGGTACTGAATCATTGAAAAATGTTCTTTTTTAGCTTTTAAAAAATATTTCTTATCTTAGTGTCAATTGTCTCTGTTGTAAATATAGTCATATGTACTATTTACACAGTATATCTTCTGTTCCTATACTTTCATACTTTTTGTGTTTTTGTATCTCAGATCTGTCTCTTGTAGACTGTATATAGTTGGGTTTTGCTTTTCTATCTGGCTTGCTAATTCCTGTCTTTTGATTGGAATATTTAGTCCATTCTCATTTGATGTAATTATTGATATGACTGAATTTTTGTCTGCCATTTTGATATTTGTTTTCTATATGTCTCGTCTTTTTTGTTCTCCTTTACCATTTTTTAAATTAAACCAACACTCTTTGTTGTATTATTTTATTTTCTT
>NW_016107990.1:648016-666021 GCF_001604975.1 Cebus imitator
ATAGTTTGAAGTCTGGTAGTGTGATGCCCCCCCGCTTTGTTCTTTTTGCTTAGAATTGACTTGGCTATGCGGGCTCTCTTTTGGTTCCATATGAAGTTTAAGGTGGTTTTTTCCAGTTCTGCAAAGAAGGTCATTGGTAGCTTGATGGGGATAGCGTTGAATCTGTAAACTACTTAAACCTATATTATTTCAGTTACTTGTTTCATAGTTGCTTTTTGGATTATAGTATTTATCTTGACTTACATTCTACTTCAGAATAAAACTAAATGAATTTTGTTAAAATAGAACAACTTTGTACCAAAGTTCTATGTCCTCTTCCCCTTGTGTTACTATTTTCACATATCTTACATATATAGGTCATAAATGAAACAATGCAGTCTTATAATTATTTTATACAGTCCTATATTTTTAAAAGATCTAGGAGAATAAAAGAGAAAATATATTTATTACATTTCGCGTGTGTGTGTACCAACAGTTTGCTTCTTTTAAAAAAATTTTTTTTACTTTTTAAAAATTTATTACACTTTAAGCTCTGGGATACATGAAGGGAGCAGTATGTAAAGCTGGCCATGCATGCTGTATGAGTTTGTGTTGAACAATGAGAACATATGGGCACAGGGAGGGGAACATAACACACTGGTATATTGGGGAGCTAGGGGCTAGGGGAGGTACAGCTGGGAGCGGGGAGGTTCAGGAGGGATAACACTGGGAGAAATGGCTGATGTCAGTGATGGTGGGGGATGGAGACAGCAAACCACCATGGCATGTGTGTACCAATGCAGCAATCCTGCAAGATCTACGTATGTACCCCAGAACTTAAAGTACAATAATATAAAAAAAAAAAGTTGAAGGATGCTACTTGTCTCATCATTTCAGTAGGTAGATTTTCACTTAAACTTTCTGTTTTCAGTATATTATCTCACCTTCAATTTGCCTTCTGTGTTGAATGCAGGTCTTTTTGTTCAGCCCCTCTAGGGTGTAATCTCTTCATCTTCTGCCAGAGGGGTTGATTTGGAGACTTGCTGTTTTTTAAGGCTTTCCCAGTCTGGCTATTTTTATCCTCAATCTTCATCCCTTCCTTTATAAGTGAATAGTTTATTCAGTTTCTGAGCTTTTATGAAATTTTGCTAGTAGAATTACCTTGTTTATTAGTTTCCCTCTGAAAGCTTAGATCTCAGTTTTCTTAGGATTGCTTCTTAGTTTTAAAAATATTGATGTCCATTTTCTGTGTTTATTTCCTCTTCTACTTTAATTGTCTTTGTGAGTTTATGCCTTTTCTATTCCTTTCTTGTGTTTTTAATTGAGTTTTTGGAAGGCAATAGAGATAAATATAGTTTTCAACCTGCCATCTTTAAATGAGAGTCTTTGAGCTAATATGTAAACCCATTTCATAACTGATAATCTCTATTGTTTCCCAGACTTTTAATTAGCAATATATCTAAGACTTAGTAGGCACTCTTAAATACGTATATATATATATATATATATATTTAAATAACCTTTTTGACTATATAAGCCTATGTGTCCTAACTGTATTTTTGAACCTCATGAAATTTGTTACTTTAAGCAGTTGAGTTTATAATTTTTACTGCCTTCTTACAGAGACAGGGAAGAACGATTGGCAGCACTCACAGCCGCTCAACAAGAAGCTATGGAAGAGCTACAGAAAAAAATTCAGCTCAAGGTAAGGATATTACGTATTTTTAATTTGAAATTTAGAGCTTACAGTGGAACATGAGATCAAAATTTTATAGAACAGAAATGGAATTAATTTGTATTCTTAATCTTTGCACAACAAAGCTTATGTGATTTGCATATGACCATTTCTAATTCAATATCTGGAAACTAAGTTTACTTGATATGGTAGAGCCATTGAGAAAAAAAAACTAAAGGAATTTTAACATTTCCTGTTCTCACTAAGCAATTTATTAATGACTTGAAGGCATTAATGATAGACCTTTTATATTCATAGGTTTTAATAACTCAAAAGTAAATTAAAAGATGTTTCTTATAATTTGCTTCACTTGATTTCAGTGCTTATGAATTGCATAATTGTAGCTTGGGAGGTTGTGATAAACTGATATTTTCTAGAAAATTTTCAGCATTACTACAACCTGTAGGGAGTCTCTAATAGTATGAATGTTTTATATTATATCACAGTTATTTACATGCTGGCTCCTCACAGGGATAGTAAAAGCCTTAAGGTAGAAGACCATATTTTACTATTTGTATAGTTCTAGAAATTTATCATTCATTTAAATTTATTGTAGCAAATATTTATTGAGCCTTGTGGTAGGCAGGGGAATGCAGAGATAAGTTAAGGCATGGCTCTGAATTTTAAGAAACTCTTCATGTAGTTGAGATTCAGATGCTAAGTACATAACCTCCACAAAGATAGAGGCATACATGAAATGCTGTGAAAGCACAGATGAGGACACTTAAATCATGAGGAGTATCAGAGGTCAGGGAAGTGATTTTAAAGAACAGTTCCTGAGCTAGGTCTTGAAAGGAGGTTGAGTAAAATGGATAGGTAGGTGGGATGCCATCCTAGCCATGTGAAGTAGATGAGCATAAGGACAAAGGTCTGAAATAGTGTTTTTGCCCCCAGGATTGTCACTGGAGATATAAAAATGGAGTAGGTTTATAATTTTGGTCATGATGGTCTTTGCCCGCTTTGTGGATAAGCATGTGATTTACCTATAGGTTAATATTTCCCATGGTGGGTTCCAGGAAGTGGTTCTCAAAAATATGTTGTTGGCAAATAATTTGTAAGGCGATGCTTACTAAAAGCTAGGAGTATTGAGTCATGATCACAGTGACCTACTGGAGGCTCTGTAAAGTTCTGTGTTAAAAACCTGTTTAGCTTCAGCTTATTGTTTTCCAAATGTATTTGACCACGGAACCTGTTCTGCAAAACACCTGTTAATATCTCCTGGAGCACACTTCAATAAACATTACTGTTCATGTGGGTGATATTAAAGGGCTTTGTGTAAAGCTTTGTCTTCAGTGTGTAAGTTGACATAGAAATGACACTCTCTTATTATTTTTGAAGTTTTAATGGAAATATTATTTTTCTGAGTTCTCACCATAATTTGAATGATTTTTGAAATTCTTGCACTTTGACTTCATCTACAGCATGATGAAAGTATTCGAAGGCACATGGAACAGATTGAACAAAGAAAAGAAAAAGCTGCTGAGCTAAGCAGTGGGCGACATGCAAATACTGATTATGCCCCCAAACTGACCCCATATGAAAGAAAGAAGCAGTGCTCTCTCTGCAATGCCCTGGTAGGTTGTTATTATCAATATGATAATGATATAATTTACTACTATAAAGTTTATGAAACCATGGAAATTTATTCTTCCAGTCTTTTAAAACTCATGCTAAGGCAGGCCAGGTGTGGCGGCTCATGGCTGTAATCTCAGCACTTTGGGAGACTGAGGTGGGCAGATCACTTGAGGCCAGGAGTTCGAAACCAGCCTCGCCAACATGGCAAAACCCCGTCTCTTCTAAAAATACAAAAAAAATAGCTGGGCATGGTGGCGCGTGCCTGTAATCCCAGCTACTCAGGAGACGGAGGCATGAGAATCCTTTTAACCCCGGAGGCAGAGGTTGCAGTGAACCAAGATTGCACCACTGCACTCCAGCCTGGGCGACAAAGCAAGACTCTGTTTCAAAAAAATAAAATAAAACTCATGCTAAGGCATCTGCTGAGTGACATGAATTTCTTTCATGATTCTGAATGAAAAGTGGTACAAACACCAGCATTTTGAAATAGTACTACAACGTGCTAAAGAATGCAGTTACTATTAAAATGGATGATTGCTTGCTTAATGTGACAGCCCAAGTCAGTATTTTTGGGGTGCTAGATCTAAAAAAAAAAAAAAAAGTAATATTTTTACGGCTGAGACTTGAAACTTCAAACTTAGAGGAAATAATTTCCTATTAGGGTGGCTATAACATGCCTTTTTTTTTTTTTTTTTTTTTTAAATCCATTTGTCTTCTAGAGGATTCTCAGAATTATGTTCTGAGAAACTATTTTTAAGACTAATATGTAAATGCTAGAGTGATTTCAACTCATGCATACTGGATTAAATGTGTAATATTTACAATCCATGTAATGTTAAATTGATTACATTGCTTTGATTTTATGCTTTTAGATCTCTTCAGAGGTATATCTTTTTAGCCATATTAAAGGGAGAAAACACCAGCAAGCTGTGAGAGAGAATAGCAGCATCCAGGGGCGTGAACTTTCAGATGAAGAAGTGGTAAACTTTATTTTTGTTCATTTACAGTTGTTTATTGAGTACCCAATATGTGCTGTTTTATTATAAAGAGTTCCATGTTTTGTATTTATTTCTATGATTATTTAAAACTATATTTAGCACTTAATAGCTACTACAATATAGTCTACAAATGTCTTATTGTTTTAGTATGCATATTAATTTAACAAGAAATATAGAAACAAGAATTTAATACTGTTATTTACATAATTTCAATTTAAGGAAAGGTTGTGGTATATTGATATTTTAATAATGCAGGAAAATAATTACTCAATGGCATACCAGGCTTCTTGGAAAACAGTTAACCATGTAAATTTCACTTAAGAGGATAATTTTGGATCAGTATACCATTGAGAAGCTTTTGGAAATTCATTATTCCTTCTCACATAATCATTGTCAACATGGAATTTAGATTTGTATAAATATGTATATGAATATTTTTCATTTAACTTTTTTTTTTAAACTTGCTGACATAGCTAGATAATCTACTAATTTGTTGTCCTATTATAGTAGATTTCCAAGACTACTCAAGAATAGGAAATTTGCATTTTTGCATCATCATTTAGTCTTGCCTGTTCTTGAATTTCGTGTGAGTGGTATTATACAGTATGTACTCTTTTGTGTCTGACTTCTTGCATTGATGCTTAATTCTGTGCAACTGATACCTATTATTTATATGAAGTTGTGCTTACTTTTCCTAGTGTTATGTCAGTGCCCTCCTATGTACCATCATAAGAACACATCTGTATTTGAGTAATATTTGGTTTAGTGACTTGTTGAAAGAAGGGAAAACAGGAAGAGCCAAGATGGCTGACTAGATGCAGCCAGGAAGAGCGCCTCCCACCGAGATAACAGACCACCAAGAAGGCTGGCACATTCCGAGCAGATCTTCCTAAGGAAGGCATTGAGAGTAGAGGGAGGGAGGGCACACCCTGGGCTGAAGCTGGAGGAGAAAGCTGGTTACCCTGTCTGGCTTTGCAGAGCGCTGGGACTCTCCTGAGGAAGAGGCAGTTAACTAAGTGAGGAGTGGCCCACTTTCACCACAGACCTCTGGAATCCTAGCTGCAGGAGACCTCATGACCCCCATGGACATTTGAGCTGACAGGGAGAATTGCTCAGAGAGGTGGCAGGGATGGGACTCAGCTTGTGAAGAGCCCAGAGGGTTTGACACAAGAAGAGCTTCTGTGGCGGGCAGCCAGAGATGTCCAACCCCCAAGTCTCCCTGTGTTCCTCTAGGTGGCTTTGGCTATTGTTGTCTGTCAGACCTGCATGCAGCAGGGCTATCTTGACAATGGGACAGGGCCAGTATAATCTGAGTACCCTGATCTGATCTCCCAGCGTCCCTGCCTGGCTGTGCCTTCTTGCAGTGCAGCCTTGGATGCCCGAACTTGGTGCTTCCAGGCAGCTGCTACTATAGCTCCTGCCCCAGGAGACCCAGCCTGACCATTGGAGAGCTTCTGCAGTTGGGCCCCTGCTGGCATGCAACTGCCCACAGCCTCTCCCCACCACTTTGTGGCAGCTGCATGGACTCTGCCACCCTGCTTCTAACTGGTGCAGGTGTGGACTGTGTTGCCACTGCCCTACCACCGCCGGTTGAATACATGTTGTCACACTCTGCCAGCTGCAACTACATGCACACGGAACCTGCCATGCTAGCCTGTGCACTTGGACCTGTTACCACTGTGCTAATGAAGTGATTTTGCCAGCACCTCCCATTGAAGTGTTGCTGCCAATGGACCAGGAACACCTTAGCCACTCCAGTGCAGCAAGTGCTTAACCTTAAGCTGCCAAAGAGGAAAGCCGTGAACCTGGTCTCAGCCCCCAAGGGCATGTAGCCCGGCACTGCTGAAATCATCCAGAAACAATGCCAGTCCACTGAACGCAGTGTATGGTGTATGCTGCAGTCAAACCCTCAAAGGCATCAAAGAATATAAAAACAAAATGCCCCATCCAAAGAACAGTAATTTCAAAGATGAAAGGAACATCCCTTCATGTTAAAAACCCTCAACAAACTAGGAATTGAAGGAACATAGCTGAAAATAATAAGAGCCATCTATGACAGACCCACAGCCAACATCATACTGAAGGGGCAAAAGCTAGAAGCATTCCCCTTGAGAACTGGAACGAGACGAGGATGCCCACTCTCACCACTCCTATTCAACATAGTATTGTAAGACCTGGCCAGAGCAGTCGGGCAGGAGAAAGGATCAGAGGCATTCAAATAGGAAGAGAGAATGTGAAACTGTCTCTCTTTGCAGATTATATAATTCTATACCTGGAAACCCCCAAAAGGTCTGCTGAAAATCTCCTAGATCTGATAAATAACTTCAGTAAAGTTTCAGGACACAAAATGAATGTATGTAAGTCAGTAGCATTTCTACACAGCAACAACGTCAAAGCTGAGAGCCAAGTCAAGAACTCAGTCCCATTCAAAATAGCTACAAAAAGAATAAAACACCTAGGAATACAGCTAAATAGGGAGGTGGAAGATCGCTATAGATGAGAATTACAAAACTGCTCAAAGATAACAGAGATAACACAAATGCAAAGATGTTCCACCGTCATGGATAGGAAGAGTCAGTATTGTTAACACAACCGTATGGCCTAAAGCAATTTACAGATTCAGTGCTATTCCTGTCAAACCACCAATGACATTCTTCTCAGAATTAGAGAAAAACTATTCTAAAATTTATATGGAACAACAACAATAACAAAATAGGCCCGGTAGCCATAGCAATCCTAAGCAAAAAGGAGAAAGCCGATATGCATCACATTATCCAACTTCAAACTATGCTACAGGGCTGCAGTAACAAAAACGGCATGGTACTGGTACAAAAACAGACACATAGACCAGTAGAGCAAGTTAGAGAACCCAGAAGTAAAACCACAAAACCGTCTGATTTTCGACAAAGTTGACAACAATAAGCAATGAGTAAAGGATTTCCTATTCAATTAATGGTGCTAAGATAACTTGCTAGCCATATGCAGAAGATTGAAACTGGACCCCTCCTTTCACCATACACAAAAGCCAACTCAAAATGGATTGAAGACTTCAATGTAAAACTTCAAACTATAAAAGCCCTGGAAGATAACCTAGGAAATACCACTCTGGAAATAGGACCTGGCAAAGATTTCATGATGAAGATGCCAAAAGCAATTGCAACAAAACCAAAAATTGACAGATGGGACCTAATTAAACTAAAGAGGTTCTGCACAACGAAAGAAGCTATCATTAGAGCAAAGAGGCAACCTTCGGAGTGGGGAAAAATTTTTGCCATCCATCTGTCTGACAAAGGCCTAATATCCAGAATCTATAAGGAACTTAAATTTATAAGAAAAAAACCCAGCACCCCCATTAAAAAGTGGGCAAAGGACAAGAACAGGCACTTCTCAATAAAAGCCGTACAGGTGGCCAGCAATCATATGAAAAAATGCTCAACATCACTAATCATTAGAAAAATGCAAATGAAAACCACAATGAGATATTATCTCATACCAGTCAGAATGGCTTATTAAAAAGTGAAAAAAGATCAGATGTTGGTGAGATTGCAGAAAAAAAGGAATGCTTCTGGTGGGAATGTAAATTAATTCCATCACTGTAGAAAGCAGTTTGGAGATTTCTCAACTTAAAATGGAACTACCTTTGGACCCAACAGTCCCTTTATGGGTACATACCCTAAAGAATATAATCTTTCTGCCAAAAAGACACGTGCACTCCTGTGTTGATTGCAGCACTATCCACAATAGCGTAGACATAGAAGCAACCTAGATACCCATTAGCAGTAGATTGGATAAATAAAATGTGGTACATATATACCATGGGATACTACAGTCATGAAAAGAATAAAATCATGTCCTTTGCAGCAGCATGGTTAGAACTTGAGGCCATTATGCTAAGTGAATTAATTCAGAAATAAAACACCAAATACTGTATGTCCTTACCTATAAATGGTATCTAAACATTGACTACATATGGACACAAGGGAACAAGAGACACTGCAGCCTGCTCGTGGGTGAGGGTAGCAGGAAGGAAGCCTTGAAAAACTACCTATAGGGTACTATGCTCATTACCTGGGTGACAATGTAATCTGTGTACCAAACCCCTGTGACATGCAGTTTACCCATGTAACAAATCTGCACATGTAACCCCTGAACCTAAAAGTTAGAAAGAAAAAAAAAAAAAAAAAAAAAAAAAAAAAAAAAAAAAAAAAAAAAAAAAAAAAAAAAAAAAAAAGGAAACACACACCATGAGGAGTTGTGGAACTTTTCAGTAAGAATGTATTTGAAAGGATTCGTAGTATTTGGCTTGTGCCAAGTGCCCAGTGATTTTGGAGAAAGTTGAAGGAGTTGAGGCTTTGGTATGTATTGCATACTGTCAGGAAGGAGGCTGTTCTTGCATTGCTATAAAGAAATACCTGAGACCGGGTAATTTCTGAGAAAACAGATTTAATTGGCTTATGGTTCTGCAAGCTGTGGAGGAAGCATAGTAGCATCTACTTTTGGGGAGGCCTCAGGAAGCTTCTAGTCATGATGGAAGGCAAAGGGGAAGGAGATGTGTCACACGGTGGAAGCAGGGGCAAGACAGCAGAGAGAAGGAGGTGCCACATACTTTCAAATGACCAGATCTCGCAAGAACTCATTCACTATCATGGGGACAGCATCATGTGGATGGTGCTAAACCATTCATAAGAAACCCACCCCTGATTCAGTCACCTCCTACGAGGCCCACCTTTTACACTGGGGATTACATTTCAACATGAGACTTGGGCAGGGACAAATATTCAAACTATATCAAAGGGAATTCTGTGGTTTGTTTCCTAATAAATTTTATCTAAGCTAGAGGAATTGAAGCAGCTGTTTTCACCTGGGTTTCTGGATATGACTAGTGTTTGGATGGGGGGGTGGTAAATTGCACACCTTTATTTGAGCTCACTTTTTGTTTTTTGGTTTTTTTGAGGCAGAGTCTTACTCTGTCACCCAGGCTGGAGTGCAGTGGCATGATTTCGGCTCACTGCAACCTCCGCCTCTCGGGTTCAAGTGATTCTTAGGCCTCAGTCTCCCGAGTAACTATGACCACAGGTACATACCACCATGCCTGGCTAATTTTTTGTGTTTTTAGTAGAGATGGCGTCTCACCATGTTGGCCTCAAACTCCTGAGCTCAGGTGATCCTCCCACCTCGACTTCCCAAAGTGCTAGGATTACAGGTATGGGCCACCATGTCTAGTCTGAGCTCACTTTTCGGTGATTTTTTTCCCTTGGAGGAATTTTGCCTCTCGAGTTTTAACCACTTTGATGGCTCTAAACTCCAGATTGTGTCTCCTCAGCTCACTAAGACTGCTGCTTTCCGCTTGCACTATTCTCCCATGCCAAAAATTGGCATAAACCCTGAAGGAAGTATCCAGAACGAATGTACGGCTAATTTTATGTGCTTCCCTTTTTTTAGGCATCATTGTCTTTCAAGTCCTGTCTGTGTTGGCATTTGTTCCATTCAAATCGTTGCTTTGTGTATTTTGTGCAACTTTTGGCGTTTAGAAGATTAGTCCAGTACAAGCCAGTTCACGGTAGCTAGAATTAAGTCTTCAGGGTTTGAGCCCTGTATGTTGATGTTTGATATAATGCTTGACATACAGTTGTTCTTTATAAATGCCCATTTAGTTGAATTGAAATGGAAAGTTTATATAGAGTGGCTTGAAGGCATCATCAGAGTAGACCTCTCAATTTCACCTTTGTAAATTCTAGGTACTTTTAATACAAGTGAAATGAACATGGAACTAATAATCTAGTTTACCTCAAATAATTTTCTGCCTTTTACTCATATTGTATGAATATTTTAAGATGGAATAGTATGGAGTTTTTTATTACTTAAATCTTTCATGATTACCCCCGTTTTCTACTTGAGTTTCCTGTTTAGAACTACAGTCATGTATTTGTGTATTCTACTTTGAAAAAAATTCCTTAATTGCTTCAATTACTTGTAGTAATTTCCATTGTAAAGTATATTCTTTCCTTTATAAAAATTATTTGGGGCCAGGCACGGTGGCTCATGCCTGTAATCCCAGCCCTTTGGAAAGTCGAGGCAAGTAGATCACCTGTCGGCCAGGAGACCACTCTGGCCGACTTGGTAAAACCCCGTCTCTACTAAAAATACAAAAATTAGCCAGGTGTGGTGGTGTGCACCTGTAATCTGAGCTACTTGCAGGGCTGAGGCAGGAGAATTGCTGAACCTCGGAGGCGGAGGTTGCAGTGAGCTGAGGTTGTGCCATTGCACTCCAGCATGGGTGATAAGAGCAAAACTCTGTCACACACACAAAAAAATCATGTGTAATTAATTTCCCTTAATAAAACAACTAAAAATATTATTTATAACAAAATACTTAATTTTTCGGTGATATGGTATTATGTGCACTAAAATATAAATTTCACCCATTTTTATTTCAATGAGAAAAGGTTAGAAGGAAATAATAGGATTCATGCACTTCGGAAGAAAAATGTGCAATATTGTCTGATTTTTGTAGCCATCATAGCAGTCTGACGTTTAGCCATTATGGTTTGAGATTTGATTGATGTGTTCATTTTGTGTACTGTTTCAGTTTGAAGGAATTAAATTTTCTTAAAGTTCTTAGTTAATTCATGTTGTTATTCTTGGTTATAGCCTCTTCGTCCTGAAAACAAGTGTACAATATAGCGTATGAATTATGTGATATGGAAAGGCTATTTTCTATTATTCTCATGGAAGTTTTATTTTTTAATCAATGAGGGTATCTATAGTAAACATACTTGTTCTACTTAAAGTTATTACTTGTCAGCTATGATGTCTATGACCTTTCTTCTTTGACATATAAGATTTTATTTATATTACCTTTGACCTAATAAAATTGTACCTTTGACTTTATGAACTTAGCATCTCAGATAACTTACTATTGATCTTTGACACATTTTGCTTTAAGCCCGTTAAACATAATAGGTAGATGCTGAGTAAGAAAGCTCTATTGTTTTGTGTTCTTATTGTAATTTGACTGGGCACTTTTTTTAATGTTTCTTGAGACTTAACAAAAGGAACTATATTTGAAGTATGTTTGATTTTTTTTTCCCTCATTCATCTTAGAATTCAAATGATTAAAAAATTGGTTTTTAAAGGTCAAAAATGAGTACTAATTTTAAATACATTCTAAAATTTAACTTTTTACATGCATTGCTAAAGAAATCAATGAAGTATTATTTTTAGTACTTGAAATTTTTGTGGTCCTGTTTTCAAACTAAAGAAGCTGTTGGTATTTTTGGTAGAAGTTGCTTGAAGTACATGTAATTGCATATGTAGAATGAATATAAAAAGGTTTTTTTTTTTTCATTTTTAATCAATGTATTTCAGTGTTTGTGAGATTTGTTAGCTTTAAAAGCATGTAAATTGCATAAACTCTGTCTGTTACCCTGTATACTTAAAGAAAAAAATAATAAGTTAATTTTCATTTGATTCCTGAAAGGTATAAATAGGGCCTTCGTGAAGGATCTTAAGTTAACTATAATTTTTTGGATGTTTACAGCCACATGTGATTCTATAAATAACATTATTAACTTCCATGGGCAATATAATCCAGTTAGGTGATTGAAGAGAAAATAAATTTTAAATTAGGAAAATAAAGAAATTTTAAATTAGCAAAATCATAAAGACATCACTGTATTTAATAAAATGTAAGCTGACTGTTTTGGCCAGGGTTTGCCTGGCATTGAGATAGAAAGAAGAAGTGACAAGATAGTTCCCAAAATTATGATAGTCTGGGAAAAGAAAAGATAATTCCTTATAGACTCATTTATTTCCTCACCTTGGTTGCCTTTGTAGAAAAAATATTCGCTGTCTTTTTATAATCATATTATGAAACATCTTATTTCCCTTTCAACAGGAAATCCAGTCAAATTTACAAACTAGAAGTAATTTAAAATAAATCCTGTTTTTTTTTTTAACCATCTAATACCTCAGTAGGGTTAGTAAGTTTAAGACAATTTGAGAAATGATTTTAAAACATATTACCCTTTCTTTAAAGGCATAGCTTCCATTGACTTGATTTTCTCCTTAATAATATGAGAAAAATTGTGTGTGTGTGTGTGTGTGTGTGTGTGTGAGAGAAAATGTATATGCATTCAGTATATAATGTACACACATATATGGCTAATTATATATATTCTAAGTTTTCACACAGTAACTTGGATGTGCAGAGAATATGTGGCTCTATATCTGTGGCTGATTTATTGATCTTTATTTAGTTCAAGGAAAATTTTTAGCTTCTACTTATTAGTTCAAGGAAAAAGATTTAAACAGTTTTTTTTTTTTTTTTTTTTTTTTTTTTTTTTNTGGCTGGAGTGCAATGGTGCGATGTCAGCTCACTGCAGCCTCCACCTCCCAGGTTCAAGCAATTCTTCTGTCTCAGCCTCCCAAGTAGCTGGGACTACAGGTGCCTGCCACCACGCCTGGCTAATTTTTGTATTTTTTAGTAGAGACAAGGTTTCATTTTGTTGGTCAGGCTGGTCTTGAACTCCGTACCTCAGGCGATCCATCCACCTTGGCCTCCCAAAGTGCTAGGATTTCAAGCATGAGCTACCTCGCCTGGCCAACAGTTTTTTGTTTTTGTTTTTAAAACTTTAGTTTGATCCAGTGACTTAAACAGTTTTCTTTAGTTAGAGCCCAGCCTCTTTTGAGTAAAAATGTTCTTTCTCTATTATGGTGCTGAATGTGTCCTCCCAAAATTTATATGTTGAAGCCTGGATTCCAGATGTAATCATGTTTGGAAATGAAGACTTTGGGAGGTAATTAGGTCATAAGGGTGAAGCCCTCATGATCAGATTAGTGCCTGTATAAGAAAGCCACCGGAGAGCTTGCCCTTTTTCTCTTGTTCCCTGCCATGTGACGATGCGCCAAGAAGGCATCCATGTGAGGAAAAGAGGAAAAGGGCCCTCACCAGAAACCAACTGTGCTAGCACCCTGATCTCAGACATTCAGTCTCATCAGAACTGTGAGAAATAAATGTTTGTGGTTTAAGCTGCCTCATCTGTGGTATTCTATTATAGCTGCCCAAGCTGACCAAAAGAATTACATACCTTGCTTAGTCCTTAAGGTAGAATGTGGCTTACATCAGACTGGTACCCGCCTGTGGCCAGTTAGAAACTGGGCTGCACAGCAGGAGGTTGGCAGTGGGCAAGTGAGCATACCACCTGAGTTCCACCTCCTATCAGGTGAGTGGCAGCATTAGAATTTCTTACAGGTGTGTGAACTCTATCGTGAACTGTGCGTGCAAGGTATTTAGGTTGCATACTCCTTATGAGAATCTCATGCCTTATGACGTCAGGTGGAAGTGGAACAGTTTCATCCTGAAACCGTCCCTGCTAACTTCCTGACCATCTCTGGAAAAATTGTCTTCCACGAAACTGGTTCTGGGTGCCAAAAATGTTGAGGACCACTGGTCTTACATGACCCCACTATGAGTAGGAAGACTTAGGATCTTGCTATGTCTTCTGTATTTTCTGATCTTTGGTGTGAATCCCTTGTTTACCTTTCCTCATTACTCTGTTTACATATCTCAGAGTTTTTTTCCATAACCTTCATTTTTGGCCCCTGGCAGGCCTCCGCGCTTTTACCACAGGGTCCATATCACTTAGGAACTGAGAGCATCTTGGAAGAGCTGAACCAAAGGGCCCCTTCCTCACTACAGAGCATGACACCCCATAAGGTGCTAGGGAGTGCTGGAGAGAGTCTCTTTTGGCATTATTCCTACTTAGTTAACATACTTCTCTCTCCTGCTGTGTTAGTCAATTCTCACACTGCTATAAAGAACCACCTTGGACTGGATAATTTATGAGAAAAAGAGGTTTAGTCAACTCACAGTTCTGCAAGCTGTTACAGGAAGCATGGCTGGGAGGCCTCAGGAAACTTACAATCGTGGTAGGGGAAGGGGAAACAAGCACATCTTACTGTGTGGAGCAGGAGAGAGTCAAGGGGGATGTGCTGCTCACTTTTAAACAATCAGATCTCATGAAAACTCACTATCATGAGAACAGCAAGGGGAAAATCCACCCCCATGATCCAATCACCTCCCACCAGGTCCCTCCCTGAACATTGGGAATTACAATTCGACATGAGATTTGGGTGGGGACACAGAGCCAAACCATATGAAGACGCAACTTATTTTTTTTACTTTTCTCCTTCCATCACCAGAGTTTTTTGGTGGGAAAGAAATCAAATTTACTTTAAACTCTTTTCTCCTTACTCTTACCAAGTAACCAAGCCTTAATTAACTTTGGAAAAAGTAACATTTCTCACCCCCTACTCTGTGGAACTAATGCTTTTCTCCTGCATACCATGGAGTAAATGCTTTAATTGGAATCCTCCAGCCTTGATCACTGATGTGCTAAAGGACAAGATAGATACGTTTAAGTCTCAGGATATTAATTTATGAGCCTTGGTTTACAAGTTTTGTTGGATATATCTGTTTTTCATATCTAAAGTTGATTATTTTAGCATGCTTTTTACCTGGTATTTATAATTTGAAATATTCAGTTATATTTATCCATCATGCTGCTTCAATGCTATATGACCTTTTCACTTTTGCTGCTAATAATTACAGTCATTTTTCCATGTTTTTTTTTTTTTTCCGTTACATTCAGTTTTGGAGATATTATTAATCAGTGATTTAGGATCAGAAACATAAATTCAAATTTCTTATGGTTTTTGCAGTTTGCAGGCAGGTTGGCAAATTACAGCTATATGAAGTTTCTTTCTATGAATCTTAAACAGTTAGTTAAAACGCTAAAATAGGTAATAAATGCATCTTAGGAACTTAAAGTAGTTTAAACTTCTTTTCTTGACTCCTAGACAGCTCTCATAATACTGTTAAACTAATACAAATATGAAAAGCTCTTTCAACTGTGTTTCTCTGCACATATCCTTGGAACATATATACTATAATACGCTATTTTTTTTAGTCTGCATTACTGTGGTTGCCTAATTTTATAGTGTACTTATAATAAAGTCTATTTTTCCTCTTTGAGTATCTATTTGAGGACTAGAGTGGAATGTTTCTAGCCTATAGCTTCAGTGTTGAAAGTTATAATCTGTTGTTGCTAGTTATTTGTAGCTTACCTGTTGCCTTTAAGAAGTTAAGTTATATACGTAAACAATACTGCTTTATAAATGCATAAATCCTTACTCTCTGATTCCAGTTCCTGTTAACTTGGAATGAGTAGAACTGTGGCTACTTTTTACATCCACAGAGTACAAGTTGATGCTTTCTCATCTGACTTTTATGTCAGTTGTGAGGACTTGCAGAATTTTGGCCACGGGGGTGGTATTAAAAACTGGAGCGATGATGATGGTAATTCCCCAGCTCCTCTCTTTCAGTTGGATAATCGAAGATCAGAAACAAGGTTATGAGGAGGCAATTTATACAACTCATAGCTGCCTCTACTTGAATATGCTTTCAAAGTTTCATAATATATACTTTTTATATAGAAATTTTATATGTACGTAGTTTTGAAATTCATAATATGGTAGTTTCATGTGGGAAATATAATGGAAATGAAAGATTTATTGATAAGAGTTTGAGTGGGAATACGTTTGTCTTGACAATGAGGATAAATTATAGTTTGGCATTTTACCTGCCTAATTTAGATCATTCTCTTAATTTTGCTTAAGAAATAATTGATTATAAATGTTATTTAAGACTTTATTATTTATTTGAAGTTCAGTGGCTAGTATTTAAACTTCCAACTAGACATTTATAGATGACGACAGAATGCCTACTCCTGATCAGAGTTCCTGAGTTTTAGTAATAATAATTTTGTCATCTTGGCTTCTCTTGTCATTGGCAGAGAAGGCATGTCTTTTCTCAGGAAAATCAGAAAGTTTATTCAAACAGCATTTTCACAATTCTGCAATTTAGTTTTCTCTCTCAAAATAATATATTTAGGTTACAAAGTATATCAGCATTAGAAATCAGTATAGTAGAGATCGATCCAAGATGGCCGTTTAGGAACAGCTCAGGATTGCAGCTCCCAGTGAAAACGCAGAGGGTGAGTGGACGCCACATTTTTATTGCCCACAGACTAGGAAATTCCCAGGTGGAGGAGCTCCACGGGTCGCCAGCACGGCTGTTCCGGCCAGCACGGCGCCGGCCCGCACCGCTGCTTTGCCCCGTGCAGCTGCTTTGTCGGCGCCCCAGAGCAGCGGTTCTCCGTACAAAATACACCAGTCCGGGTGCCCCTTTGGCTGGCGATTGGAGCCACAGGAAGTCGCCCATTCGTCTGTTTAAAAAGGGGACTGAGCAGGGAACCAGGACAGTAGATTCCAGGGCAAAAAAAGCGCCACGAATCTCAGTGCCACAGTTTAAGCCAGCTCAGTGACTTGCCGCAGGGGAAAATCCTCAGACCTGGCGCCTCTTCAACAGGTGACTGGAACACCAACTTAAAAAAAAAAAAAGGCCCTGAGGCAGGGAGCCAGGCGATCAGGCTCAGCTGGTCCCACCCCCACAAAAGAACAGCAATCAGAAATTCTCTGGATTGAGAGTTTCACAGCAAGCGCAGCTGAACCTGGGCGGTCCTGCTCTGTGTGGGAGGGGTGTCTGCCATTACCGAGGCAGCCCACCGCTAAGGAGGTAGTCAGCCAATGCTGAGGCAGCCCGCCATTGCCGAGGCAGCCTGCTGTTGCTAAGGCAACCTGCCACTGCAGAGAGACTCCGCCCCAACAGAGGCCAGCCACCATTGCCGAGGCACTTCTAACTACACCCATATAAAGAGGACTGCAGGGAAGATCACTTGGCAGCTGGGCGGAGACCACAGCAGCTCAGCAAAGCCTCTACAGGCAGACAGTGACTAGGCTGCCTCCTTGCTGGGCAGGGCAGCTCTGAAGGAAAAAAAAAGGCAGCAGCATAATGGAAACTCATAAATAAAGCCTTAAATCCCTGGGACAGAGCACCTGGGAACAAAAAGCGGTTTATGAGTTCTGCTGCAGCAGACCTAAACGTACCTGCCCAGCAGCTCTGAATGAACAACGGAGCTCACAGCTCAGCATTTGAGCTCCAATAAAGAAGAGACCGTCTCTTCAAGCAGCTCCCTGACCCCTGTGTATCCAAACAGCCACCTCATAAAGGAGAGATGAAATTGACACTTGGCAGGTATCCTTCTGGAAAAAGGACAGCAGAAGAAGAAAACTGGTAACAACCCTTACTGTTAAGCAGCTGCTGCAGGTGATCCCCAGGCAAGCAGTGCCTGGAGTGGACCTCAGCAGACCTAGAGCAGAGGGGCCAGATTGTCAGAAGGAAAATCAAGAAACAGAAATAACCTCATCATCAACAAACAGAATGTCCACTCAGAGACCCAATCTGAAAGCCAGCAACTGCAAAGATGACAGGTGGATAAATCCATAAAGATGGGAAGAAACCAGCGCAAAAAGGATGAAAACACCCGAAACCAGAACACCTCTCCTCCTAAAAGGGATCACAACTCCTCACCAGCAAGGGAAAAGGTTGGATGGAGAACGAGTGTGATGAAATGACAGAATCAGACTTCAGAAGGTGGGTAGTAAGAAATTTCTGTGAACTAAAAGAACATGTTCCAATCCAATGCAAAGAAACTAAGAACATTGAAAAAAGATTTGACGAAATGCTAACGAAAATGGACAAAATAGAAAGGAATATAAGTGAATTGATGGAGCTGAAAAATACAATACGAGAACTT
>NW_016107990.1:666734-667841 GCF_001604975.1 Cebus imitator
ACTGAATGGGCAAAAACTGAAAGCATTCCCCTTGAAATGTGGCACTAGACAAGGATGCCCTCTCTCACTACTCCTATTCAATATAGTACTAGAAGTTCTAGCCAGAGCAATCAAGTAAGAAAAAGAAATAAAGGGTATTCAAATAGGAAAGAAAGAAGTCAAATTGTCTCTATTTGCAGACGACATGATTGTATATCTAGAAGACCCTATCGTCTCAGCCCCACATCCCGTGAAACTGTTAAGCAGCTTCAGCAAAGTCTCAGGATACAAAATAAGTGTGCAATAATCACATGTATTCCTATACACCAATAACAGACTTAAAGAGAGCCAAATCAAGAACAAACTTCCATTCACAAGTGCCACAAAGAGAATAAAATACCTAGGAATAGAACTAACAAGGAACGTAAAGGACCTCTTCAAGGTGAACTACAAGCCACCGCTCAACGAAATAAGAGAGGACACAAACAGATGGAGAAATATTCCATGTGCATGGTTACGAAGAATCAATATCGTAAAAATGGGCATACTGCCCAAAGTAATTTACAGATTCAATGCTATCCCCATCAAGCTACCAATGACCTTCTTCACAGATGTGGAAAAAAACCACCTTAAACTTCATATGGAACCAAAAGAGAGCCCTCATAGCCAAGTCAATTCTAAGCAAAAAGAACAAAGCAGGAGGCATCACACTACTGGACTTCAAACTATACTACAAGGCTACAGTAATCAAAACAGCATGGTACTGGTACCAAAACAGACATATAGACCAATGGAACAGAGCAGAGGTCTCGGAGGCAACACAATATATCTACAACCACCTGATCTTTGACAAACCAGACAAAAACAAGCAATAGGGAAAGGATCCCCTGTTTAATAAACGGTGTTGGGAAAACTGGCTAGCCATGTGCAGAAAGCAGAAACTCGACCCCTTCCTGACACCTTACACTAAAATTAACTCCAGATGGATGAAAGACTTAAACATAAGACCTAACACCGTAAAAACCCTAGAAGAAAATCTAGGCAAAACCATTCAGGACATAGGTGTAGGCAAGGACTTCATGACCAAAACACCAAAAGCATTGACAACAAAAGCCAAAATAGACAAAT
>NW_016107990.1:668732-674729 GCF_001604975.1 Cebus imitator
AGGAGAACACTACACACTGGGGTCAGTTGGGGGGAAACAGAGGATGGACGGTGGGGGGTGGGGAGTTGGGGAGAGATAGCAAGGGGAGAAATGCCAGATGTAGGTGATGGGGAGGAAGGCAGCAAATCACACTGCCACGTGTGTACCTATGCAACAACCTTGCATGTTCTTCACATGTACCCCCAAACCTAAAATGCAATAAAATAAATGGAAAAAAAGTAAAAAAGAAATCAGTATGGTAAACCGAATATTCCTGACACTTGGATAACACTTCTTTCCCCCATGTTGGGAAGGATGCAAAGATAAAATGTTTTATTAGTGGGGCCAGGTGCAGGGAATAGAGTTAAATCTTTAGATTTTATGGCCAATAAATAATCCTAAAACTGGAAAAAAATGAAGTAGCAATACAAATCTGTACTAAGGAATATAGGAAAAAAAGGCAAAATGATGAGCTCAATTTGTTGCCTCTGGATTGGGGGAGGAAGTGATGACAGTAGCAGGAGCGAGAACAACGGA
This sequence comes from Cebus imitator, assembly GCF_001604975.1. NCBI lineage: Eukaryota > Metazoa > Chordata > Mammalia > Primates > Cebidae > Cebus > Cebus imitator. The sequence continues at coordinate 669,249 of NW_016107990.1, forward strand.
GATTGCGTCTCTGTTCCTCGGCAATCTTCTTCGTTCTGTCCATTGCTCTCTGATCTAGGTTAAAATTGGATAAATGAGTCATCTGCATCATAAAAGACCATTGTAGCAAAGTTGGATATTTTGACTAATTACATCTTAATTTTAAAAACTGTTCCAGTGTTTTTTGATGCCAGTTTAAGAGACAAATCCTGGATTCTATTTAGGGCCTCTGATGAGATTTCTTCTGGTAGTTGCATGTACTCTTAATTTTAAGCTTGCTTTTTAGAGTTTTAGAATTAAAAGGGAAGAATTAAGGTATAGACAGTTGACTCTTAACAGATTTGTAGGTGTGTTAGTCAAGGTATAAAATTCAGAGTGCAAATGACCTTAGAACTACACTAGTAGCTAGTTTAGTAACTTGGCATTTTAAGATGAATGAAGTTAGGACTTTGTTTTACCCCATTACTTTCTAATTTGCAGTTTTAATTTAATCAATTTAAAGGTTTTTATAAATATCTTTTCTATCTCTAATTTTGTAAAATCTTAAAAATAATAAACTGTTATTAATAACTTTTTCCCCATCTTATTGCTTTTCTCCTTCAGTTGCTTTAATTACAGCAAAAAGTGTTTTTTGGGCAAAATTGCAAAAATTTTTTCAATTTGTTTATGTGACATATTACATTAATGGCTCATCTAATATTAATATTTAACTTATTTGGTCATGATTTTAAAAATACATAGTTAAATTTGTTTTGTAAATATTTAAGATTTTTCATTCTCAAGATTGTATCATCTTCATATATAAATTGACTAGATTTTCCTGTTTTATTTCTATTCCTGGGAACATGTTGCATAAAATAGAAATTGTCTCTTCCTTAAAGGTTTTGTTTAATGTATCTATTAAATTGTATGTTCCTGGTATGTGTTTTTTGGGATTTCCACCCCTTTTTTGTGGTAGAATACACATAACTTAAAATTTGCCATCTTCACCATTTTTCCAACCTTATTGAGGTATAGTTGACAAATAAAAATTGTGTGTATTCAATTGTATACATCTGATTTGTTTATTAATGCATATACTGTAGTGATTACCACAGTTAGTTTTGTTTCTGTACACTAACAATGAACTTTCTGAAAAAGAAATTAATAAAATTATCTCATTCATAATAGCATCAAAAAGAGTAGAATATTTTGGAATAAATTATACCAAGGAGGTAAAAAATCTTTTCACTGAAAGCTAATAAGACATGATGAAACAAGTTGAATAATGTATTAGTCTACAAATAAATGAAGATATCCTGTGTTCATAGATTGGAAGAACTAATGTTAAAGTGTACGCACTCTCCAAAGCAATTTATAGATTCAATGTAATCTCCATCAAAATTTCAATGACATTTTTAATAGAAGTAGAAACAAATTCCTAAAATTTGTATGGAACCACAAAAAAACCTGAGTAGCGAAAGCAGTCCTGAGAAAGAACAAAGCTGGAGGCATCACACTTCCTGATGTTAACTTTCAACATTAACTTTCTATTCCCTTCTCCCTCCAGACCCTGGCAATCGCTATTCTAATTTCTGTCCCTATGAGTGTTATGTAAATGGACTCATACAGTATTTGTCATGTGTGTGACTGGCTTATTTCACGTAGTGTAATGTTCTCAAGATTCATTCGTGTTGTATGTATCAGAATTTCTTTTTTATTTGAAGGGCTGAATAATATGCCATTATGTTTAATCATATTCTGTTGTGTATACTGTATTTTGTGTAGCTATTCATCTGCTGGTAGACACAGGCCACTTTCAGCTTTTGGTTATTGCAGATAACAGTGCTATGAACATGGGTATATAAATATTTGTTTGAGTCCTTGCTTTCAGGTCTTTTAGGTATATACCCAGAAGTGGATTTCTGCAGCTGATTCTGTGTTTAATTTTTTGTGGAACGCTATACAATTTTCCACAGCTAATATATTATTTATATACCTACCAGCAATGTACAAGGATTCTGATTTCTCCACATCCTCACCAACATTTGTTGTTTTTATTTTTTTAATAGTAGCCATCCAAATAGGCTGGTCTTACTTTAAATTAGCAATTCATTTCTTTCAGTGTATTTAAATTTTCTGTGATTTAGTATGTGTTTTTGGGTAAATTTTCGTTTCCTAGGAAAGGATCTAGTTTTTTCCTTAAGTTTCTAAATACCTTGGCAAAACCTTTTTGTGGTATTCTTTTAGATATTTAAAGCCATCTCAGTTTTTATGTAATTGTGTCTTTTTTTGATTTCTAAAATTGTTGATTTGTACCTTAATTTTTTTCTTGAATGTTCTTGTTAAAAGTTTTTATTTCCAAAAATTTGAATTTTGGTTTTACGGATTCTATTGCTTCTTTATTTTTTATTTTATTAATCTCACTTCTTGATTTTATGTTTTCCTTTTTACCTCTTTCTTGGAATTAATTTTGATGTTATTTCTCTTTCCTCTCCTCGCCTCCCCTCCCCTCTCCTCCCTTCTTCTCCCCTCTCCTCCCCTTTCTCCTCTCCCCTCCCCTCACTTTGCCACTTCTTGCCTCTCCTCCCCACCATTTCTCTCCCTTCCCCTCTCTTCCCTTCCTATCCCCTCCCCTCTCTTCCTCTTCTCCTCCCCTCCCTTCCCGTCCCCTCTTCCCTTTCCTCTCTTCCCTCTTCCCTTTCCCCTCCCCTCTTCTCTCCCCTCTCCCCTCTTCCCTCCTCTCTCCTGTCTTCCCTTTTTTCTTTTTTCAAGACAGAATCTTGCTCTGCTGCCTGGGCTGGGGTACTGTGATGCGATCTTGGCTCACTGCAACCCCTGCCTCCTGGATTCAAGCTATTCTCATGCTTTAACCTCCCAAGTAGCTAGAATTACAGACATGCACCATCACATTCAGCTGATTTTTGTATTTTTGATAGAGATGAGATTTCACCACTTTGGCCAGGCTGGTCTCAAACTTCTGGCCTCATGTAATCCACCAGCCTCAGCCTCCCAAAGTACTGGGATTACAGGCAAGAGCCACCACGCCCAGCCTTCATGTTACTTTTCTAACTCCTTATGGTGAATACTTGTTGGCTCATTAACTTTTGTATTTAATGTAAGTACTTAAAAATATGAATTTCTAATTATCCTGTTTGGTACAAAGTATTTTCATTATTCACTTCTAATCATTTTCTAATTTATTTCATAATGTTTTTGATCTATGAGTTGCTTAGAAGGTTGATTTAAAATTTCCAAATTTGGAGTTTTGTCTTTTGATTTCTAACTAAATTGCAATAAGATTAGATTATGTGGTTTTTGTAGTCTCACATAACACATGGTTAGAGTTTGTAAATATTCTATATGCCTTAAAAGAATGTATTTTTTCAAGTTATTCTATCAAGCCAATTAACTATACCATTGCAGTATTCTATATCTGCTGAGTTTTGTCTACTGTTTCTTCCAATTATTGATTGAGAGGGTTACACATTCCCCAATATGATAGATTTATCTCTTCTTGTTGCTCTGTCAGTTTTTGCTACATTTATTTTAAGGCTATGTTATTAACAGCATGCAAGTATAGAATTGTATATCTTCCCAATGTCCAGTCTTTTACTATGGCAAGTGACTCTTTTTACTATGAGAAATGCAGTAGATGAATAGTTTTTCTTTTTTCTGCTGTCACTTTCTGGTTTTAAAATCAAGCTCATAATCCATTCATAAAACCAACTGGGAGACATCTAACTTGAAAAAGGTTTCTTAAAGTCTATTTTGTGTTACAGTAATACAGACAAACTGGGTTTGATTTATTTAGTATCTGTTTGCTATGTCTTTTACACTTTCAAGAGTTTTGGTGACATTCATCATGTGTACAGAAGAGTGCCTAGGATGTATATAAACTATAGACATAGAATAATAATAAGCAAATATCTTTGTACCCATCATTTGGGTTAGTGAAAATCTCCTGGTGGGGAAATTCTATTTTTGCTTACCTAAATTTTGCTTTTATTTGCTAATGGGGTTTTCACTGGCTATAGAATTATAGCTTGACAACTTTATTCTCCAAGAATTGATCAAGTAGATATTATTCCCCATCTTCTTCCTTCCATTCCTAATACCACAAGTTCATTCCTCTTTATTCTTTTTCAAAATTGCCTAATTTCTATATTTTTAAATTTTTGTATAAACTTTGCAATAACTTGTTCAGTTCAAAAATAACTGTTTGAATTTTGATTGAGATTATTTTAAAATCATAAATTATCCTTAAGAGTAGATATTATTTAAATATTGATTCTTTCCTTCCGGAGACTTGAATGTTTGTCTAGTCATGTCTTGCAGTTGTGTGTATGTGTCATTGATTAAAGTTTATAGTTTTCTTCATTTAAGCTTTGAAAATTTCTTTAATAATTCACTAATTTTTTAAATACTTTTTTCCAATTATATGGTCTTATTTGGTTTCTACTGGTATATAGTAAATCTGAACATTTCTTGGAATTGATTTGATATGTGTCCACTGAGCATTTTTATTCTCTTGGATTTTCTGGGCTGATTTACTAATTATTTGGTCTGAAAACAGTGACAGTTTGTAAGGGATTTTCCAATATTTTTACTTTTTTTAATACATGCTTTTGTTTTTATTGCATTGGCTAGGACTTCATTGCAATGTTGAAAAGGAGTAGTAGAAACAAGATCAAGAGCCCCCTTTGAATATTATTTTTGGTATTAATATTGCACACCTAGTTTTGCCTAATGTTGCTTGATAGATCCTCATTCCTCTTGTCTTGTTCACAATTTATATTTTGACTTTTTTTGCATGTAGGTCTGTTCCTAAAAGGTATACTTTTATTTTGGTTGTTTATTGCTTTACAGAAAGAATACCTTTCTGTACGTAATGTTTGTGGACGTGTGCCTTTTCATTCAATATTATAATGCTTAAATTCATCAAAATTACTGTGAAGAGCTTTGTTTGGTTTATTGGTTTTGGTTGCTGTACTCTGTTTTGTGATTATGCATAATGTATCTACTGTCCTGTTCATTGGTGTTTATGTTGTTTTTAAGTTTTTGCTGTTGTAAGTAGTGTTGGTGTTAACATTCCTATTTATACCACTTATACATGTATAAGAATTGTTTTTTTGAATATATAGGGGTGGAATGCTGAGTGGTATGGTATATAAATGTTCAGTTTTAGAGACGATCCCATACTGCTTTTTAATTGGTTGCACCAATTTGCGCTCTTACCAGTGACATATAAGAGATGTAGATTTATATTCTCCACAGCTCTTAGAATTGTATGAGTGTTTAACATTTGCCAATCAAGTGGGCATAAAGTGGTATTTCATTATAGGCTTCATTTTTACGTATGTGATTATTTTTTTTCCCCATTTATTTTATTGCATTTTAGGTTTTGGGGTACCTGTGAAGAACATGCAAAATTGTTGCATAGGAACACACTTGCCAGTGTGATTTGCTGCCTTCCTCCCCATCACCTAAATCTGGCATTTCTCCCCCTGCTATCTCTCCCCA
>NW_016107990.1:680136-706253 GCF_001604975.1 Cebus imitator
TTTTTTGCCCTGGAATCTACTGTCCTGGTTCTCTGCTCAGTCCCCTTTTTGAACTGGCCTATGGGCGACTTCCCGTGGCTCCAATCACCAGCCAAAAGGGCTCCCGGACTGGTGTGTTTTGTATGGAGAACCGCGGCTCTGGGGCGCCGACAAAGCAGCCGCGCAGGGCAAAGCAGCGGCGCTGGCCGCCACAGCCGCACTGGCGACCGTGGAGCTCCTCCACCCGGGAATTTCCTAGTCTGTGGGCAATAAAAACGCGGCGTCCACTCACCCCCTGCGCTTTCACTGGGAGCTGCAATCCTGAGCTGTTCCTAAACGGCCATCTTGGATCGTCCCTCCACGTATGTGATTATTAATGATATAAAGCATTTCTTCATGTGTTAGGGAACTATTTCCTCTTCTGTAAAGTGTGTGTGGCTGCTCTTATCCTTTTCTATTGGTTCTATTGGGTTGTTTACTTTTCCTTTTTAGTTTTAGGGTTTTTTCATAAATTGTTACCAATTTTTTATTAGTTATGTATTTTTTGAAGTATCTGTCACAGTTTTTAACTTAGATTTTGATATTCTTGTATCTATTATCAAAAAATCCTAATTTCAGCAATCAAATTTATCAATGTTGTCTTGTATAGATAGTACTTTTTGTGTTCTGCTTCAAAAACCTTCTCTATCTTACATTATAAAAGCAGGTCACCTATATTTTTCATTAAATATTTTCAAGTTTTGTTTTTGACATTTAAATCTCAATCCACTTAGAGTTATTTTTTACAGCTCCTTTTACTGGACCCTTCTTTCACCATCTCACATGTCACCTCTGTTTCATGCTACATTTCGTGCGTGCATGAACTATTTCTGGGTTTCCTATGCTCTTTTGTCTGCCCCACTATCATGTTTCTTATTTAATAAGCTTGTTCTCCTACATAGGAGGAGAGCAAGATCTTTCTTGTGGCTTCTTGTCCTTTTACTCATCCTTATACATTTTAGAATTAAATTGTCAAATTCTATCACAACCTGTTGAGAATTTTTAAAAATCAGATCATTTGGGAAAGAATTCGCATCTTCCTGATATTCTCCTTATATGTGAACACCATATTATTACATTTCAATTAGGCCTTCAAGAATATTTTTTAATAGGTAAGGTTTTATAATTCTCCCTAGTGGTATTTTTTACCTGTTAGTTTGTTTCTCTATAGAAATGCAGGTGATTTTGGCTGGGCGCGGTGGCTTATGTCTGTAATCCCAGCACTCTGAGAGGCCGAGAAAGGCAGATCACCTGAGGTTGGGATTTGGAAACCAGCCTGACCAACATTGAGAAACCCCCGCTTTACTAAAAATACAAAATTAGCCAGGTGTGCTGGCACATGCTTGTAATCCCAACTACTCAGGAGGCTGAGGCAGGAGAATTACTTGAACCCAGGAGGCAGAGGTTGCTGTGAGCCGAGATCATGCCACTGCATTCCAGCCTGGGCAATAAGAGCAAACCTCTGTCTCAAAAAAAAAAAGGAAGAAAGAAAAGAAGAGAAATGCAAGTGATTTTGTATATCAAGCTCATATTTCACTCCCTTGTTAAACTCTTATCATTTCTAGTAACTTGTCTGTAGATTGAGAGGTTTCTATGTAAATAATCATACTGCAAATAATAGGGTTGTATTGCGCATTTCCATTGTTTATAACTCAAATTTACTTTTTTTAATCACACGGGCTCATATCTGTAGTACAACGGTGAACACATGTAGTGGTGGCATTCTGTCTCATATCTGATTTCAAAGAGTGTGATTTTAAAGTTTTCTCACTTAAAATGATGTTTGCTTTAGGTGTTCAATAACTAGATAGGGAAACTTTCTTAACTGAAAAGGAAGTTTCCCTATCTAATTTCCAAATATTGGGTTATTTGTTGTTTAGTCTTTTAGTATAGTGATTTATATTTATTTTCTAGTATTAAACTGTTTTGTTCCTAAGCTGGGATAACCCTAATTCATTACTGGTATATTGTCTTTTTTATACATTTTTTGCTAATACTTTGTTCACTACTATTGCATATAAATTCATGAGTGATAGAGTTGTATAATTTTTCCTTTTTTGCGTCATCTTTGGTTTTCTTACCAGGATTATGCTCATACAATAAGTTAGGAACTATTTTTTTCTATTTTCTGGAAGATTTGTACAATCTTGTGATTATGCATGATGTACAATACAATGATGTACAAAAGACAATACAATTGTCTTTTTGAAATTTTGAAAGAAATTTCTTATAAAACTCATCTGGTCCTGGTCCTTTCTTGGTGGGAAGATTATTTTATTTTATTTTAGTATACTTTAGGTTCTGGGGTGCATGTGCAGATCATGCAGGATTGTTGCATAGGTACACACATGGCAATTTGGTTTGCTGCCTCCATCCCACCGTCACCTACATCTGGCATTTCTCCCCATGTTATCCCTTCCTGACCTCCCCACCCCCCCACTGTCCCTCCCTTGGCCGCCCCCCAGCAGACCCTAGTGTGTGATGCTCCCCTCCCTGTGTCCATGTGTTCTCATTGTTCAACACCCGCCTATGAGTGAGAACATGTGGTGTTTGATTTTCTGTTCTTGTGTTAGTTTGCTGAGAATGATGGTTTCCAGATTCATCCATGTCCCTACAAAGGACACAAACTCATCGTTTTTTATGGCTGCATAATATTCCATGGTGTATATGTGCCACATTTTCCTTGTCCAGTCTGTCATCGATGGGCATTTAGGTGGGAAGATTCTTAAACAACACTTTAGTATTATTAATAATGACTAGTTATTTAAATATTTTATTTCCCTTTGAGTCCCTTCTGCAAAGTTGAGTTTTCTAGAAATTTATTTTTTTACTGTTTTAAAAATATTTTCATGTAGTTATTGATAGTGTTCTTGTACCTTTCAATTCCCTACTTCATTTTGTAGTTATACCCCTTTCTTAGTTAATACTGTTTGGGTTTTTTTTTTTTTTTTTTTTTTTTTTTCTTTTTTTTTTTTTTTTTTTTTTTTTTTTTTTTTTTTTTTTTTTTTTTAGTCTTCCCTTAGTTTTTTTTCATTTTTAATATTTTAAAATTTATTTAATTTTTAATTAAGTTGAGCTTATGGGTATCATTGTGTATGAGATGGGTCTCTTGAAGATAGCATGTAATTGAGTCTTGCTTTTTTATCCAACTTGCCACTGTGTGCCTTTTAATTGGGGCATTTATGCCATTTACATTCAAGGTTAATATTGGTATGTGTGAATTTGATCCTGTCGTCATGGTGTTACTTGGTTATTATGCAGACTTGATTGTGTGACTGCTTTAGTGTCAGTGTTCTATGTACTTAAGTGTTTTTTGTGAGGCTAGTAACCGTCTTTCCTATTCATATTCAGCACTCCTTTAAGGACCTCTTATAAGGCAGGTCTTTGGTAATGAATTTCCTTAGCATTTGTTTGTCTGAAAAGGATCTTATTTCTCCTTTGCTTTTGAAGCTTAGTTGGGCTGCATGTGAAATTCTTTTTAATTTTTTAATTTTTAGAAACATAGTCTTGCTCCATTACAAGGCTGAACTCAAACTCCTTGTCTCCCGAGTTGCTGGAATTACAGGTGTGAACCACCTCACCCTACTCTTCAGTATGAAATTCTTGGTTGGAATTTGTTTTTTAAAAATGCTGAATGTAGACCCCCAAAGTCTTCTATCTCATAAGGTTTCTGCTATACAGTTTGCTGTTAGCTTGATAGGGGTTCCTTTTATAAGTGACCTGTGCCTTCTTTCTAGCTCCCTTTAACATTTCTTTCATTTTAACCTTGGAGAACTTGATGACTGTATGTCTTGGGGATGGCCATCTTGTATAGTATTGTGCAGGGTTCTCTGTGTTTCCTGAATTTGAATGCTGGCCTTTCTAGCATGGTGAGACAAATTTTCATGGATGATGCTCTCAGATACGTTTTCCAGATTGCTTGCTTTTTCTCCATGTCTTTCAGGGATGCCAAGGCATCATAGATTTGGTCTTGTTATATAATCCCATATTTCTCAGAGGTTTTGGTCATTCTTCTTTATTCTTTTTTTTATTATTATTTTGTTTGACTAAGTTAATTTGGAGAACCAGTCTTTGTGATCTGAGCCACCATGCCCAGCCCATTCCTTGTTATTTTTGTCTGACTGTCTTATTTCAGAGAGCCAATCTTCACACTCTGAGATTCTTTCCTCGGCTTGGTCAATTCTGCTGTTAATACTTATGATTTTATTATGAGATTCTCAAAGTGAGTTTTTCAGCTCTATCAGATCAGTTTGGTTTTTTCGTAAAATGAGCATTTCATTTTTCAACTCCTGTATTGTTTCATCGTGTTTCTTAAATACCTTGGGTTGAGTTTCAACTTCTCCTGAATCTCCATGATCTTTGCTCCTGTCCATTTTCTGAATTCTTTGTCATTTCAGCCATTTCAGCCTGGTTAAGAAGCATTCTGGGAAACTAGTATGATAATTGTGAGATAAGAAGACATTCTTGCTTTTTGAGTTGCCACAGATCTTGTGCTGATTCTTTCTCATGTATGTGGGCTGATGTTCCTTCAGTCTTTGAAGTTGCTGTGCTTTGGATGGGGTCATTTTGTTTTTAATCTTACTTGGTGTCCTTGGGGTTTCATTGTGTTATGAGGTGGGCTTAGTTGGCAGACTTCATTTTTGGAAAATTTTAGGGGGCCAAAGCTCAAATCAGCACTCCTAGGTTGTGTGCTCTAACTGTGGGGGGCTAGTATCCAGCATCCTGCTTTGTTTTTTGGCCTCTTGAGGTTAGGAACCTGCTTTCCTGGAGGGGCTAAAGTGCTTCTGGTCTACTGGCCACAACACTCTGATGTGTGGTGCTAGCCAAAGTACCTTTTCAAGGTGGTGACTTGGGACCCATGCCCACTTGTATGTGTCAGCAAATGCCACAGTGTTTTCAGGTATGCTCATGTTAGCTAGGGTGAGGTAGCAGCAGGAGCTGGACTGTGGCTTTCCTGCCTATGCTTGTGCCAGCAAGGGTGGGGCAGGGTTTTCAGCATTTGTGTTTGTACTAGCGCTTGCAGTGGCAGGGTGTTGATGGGCATGGGGCTGCCAATGTCTGTGTGCACATTCATACTGGCAGTGGTGGCACGGCTGAGTGCCTCTGTATCAGCTGGGGGCATCATTGGGGTGTGCTGGTGCCAGCAGCAGTGGCACAGTGCTCTGCATGCTCACATGTGCACTGGTGGGAAAGGGAGGTAGTTCTGTCCATGTGCATGCACCATTACAGCTGTGGGTGTGTGGCTGTGGGCTTGTGCATGCTGGCAAAGTGCCTGGGGAAGGTTGTGGGTAGGCTGGTACATTAAAGCAGGGGCCAGTCTAATGGAACTCTCTGATGGTCAGGTGCAGTGTCGGCAAAGAACATACGATGAAGAGCTCTAGTGGCATCCTGGCTGGGCATCTGAGGCAGAGCTCCAAGCGGCGCAGCCATGCTGGGGCTGCAGGAGAGGCTAGTATACAAGGCAGTGCTCGGGTCGGAGTGGCTGTCTCATGGGCAAGACCACCCTGCTCTGTCCAATCTGACAGTCACCCTATGGCTAAAGTCTTGTAGAGGAGCATGGTGAGCCTTGAGGGATGGTCATTCATTGTCAGGCTGTGCTACAGGCATTCCCACGCCAAACTCTCTGGGCTTCACACAGGCTGGAGTCCTGCCCCTACCGCTCCTCTAAGCAGCTCTCCCTGCTAGCATAAGTGTCTGTGGCAGGTGTGCTGTCTCCTGCTGCTAGGATTCCAGGGATCCGTGGAGAGAAAAGTCTACTGCTCGCCTACTCAACTCACCTCTTCCCCAGAATTTTTTGGGAGCCAAGAGCTAGTCCTGGTTCTCGGTATCCACATGCGGTGTTTCCAGCTTCCTCCTGCTTCGGCCCAACATCTGCGTCCTGCTTCTGTTCACTCTTGCTGCTTCCCCCGGACAGTCTTCTCAGAGTGTGCCAGTCACCTCCATGTCCCAGTCACTCGGTGATAAATGTTCCTCCTGACTCCCTCTCGTTGGCCATCTTGGACGTTATGCTGTTTTATATCACCTTTGGTTTTAGATGGGTCTCTTACAAATAGCTATGCCTAGATTTTCTTCTTTTAAACTAGTCTTACAGTATATGTCTTTTAGTTGAGGATTTGTTTTTAACTGGACACAGTATTTAATAGTATTATAGTATATAATGCATAATTATTATTTATTTTACAATGTGTCTTATTGTAGGAAATTCGAAAATTGGGTAAGTTCTCCTTTCATTTATAGAGTTAGGAATAGATTTCTCTTAGAAATGTGTAGTTACAGTTGATAGCTTTGAGATATAACTGTCAAACATTTCTTGCCCTGATTTTTAAGGGTATAATTTAATAAATTTTGGCATGTATGTAATACCATGGAACCATCACCATGATCAAGATAGTGATTATATTCATCACCTCAAAAGTTTCCTCATCTACTATATCCTTGCTGATTTTCTCTTGTCTCACCAGTTTTTGCAAGGGGATATTGAAATCTCTGATTTTAATTGTGGGTTTGTCTTCATGTAGTTTGAGGTTGTTAGCGTTATCAGTGTGTCTTAGTCTGTTTTTGTGTTGCTTCAGAAGAACACCTGGGGCTGGTTAATTTATAAAGAAAAGACATCTCTTTAGCTCATGGTTCTGCTAGTTGTAAGGTTTCAGATTGGGCACGTGGTGAGGTCCTCAAGCTGCTTCCGCTCATGGCAGAAAGTGAAGAGCTGGTGCATGCAGAGGTCCCATGGTGAGGGAGGAAGCAAGAGAGTGAGTTGGGAGGTTCTAGGCTCTTTTTAACCAGCAGCTCTCACGGGAACTAGTGGAGTAAGTACTCACGGCTTCACCAACAGAGGGCCTTTATCTAATCATAAGGAATCCACCCCCATGACCCAGTAACCTCCCAGTACGTCCCACCTTCAACATTAGTGATCAAATTTTAATATGAAATTTGGAGTGGATAAACATCCAAGGTATAGCAAATACTGAGGATTGTTATGTTTTCTTAATTTCCCCCTGTATTATTATTATTACGAAATGACCTACTTTATCCCTGTACATATTCTTCGCTGTGCAATTTACCTTGTCTAATATTAATATAGCCATTTCAGCTTTCTTTAATGTTAGCATGGTAAATCATTTTCTGTCATTGAATACATTTCTGTCATCCTATGTATTGTATATTTGTATTTTTTTTTGTCAGTATGTAGAAGTTAACAGCGTTGTGATGAAGCTGCTGATACTCTCAAGCCCTTGTCACCTATGGCTATGGAAGCTACTAGAAACTAAGGCCTTCTGGCTTAAGTATTATCTTCCCTTTGATCTTGGTTTGAAAGATTGATGTTATTTGTGATATATGGTATTACTGTTACTCTATTACTAAAATATTTTCTAAGGATGAAGCTTGATACTAGTCAAGTTACTATTTGAAATCTGAGAATTCTGAGAAAACACCTTTCATTACAAGGCACGGTACAGTACAACTGAATCATTCCTTGTTGCAATATTGAGCTCAGACCTTTCTTAGTCTTCACGGCATGATAAATTAATAACCTTCTTGAACTGTGGGCTTTCCTTTAAGTCATCTGTTAAACCTCAGATTAGATCAGAAAGGAACATCAGAATCTGCAAAAGGAGGCTTTACCTCATTCATCATTGCCACCTACCAGAAAACTGATTGTGACTGAGTGGCGGGGGGACAGATGGTAAACTGTCATCCTTATCAGCGGATGGCTTTTTCTCTTTTGCATGGTGTCTGTTTCACAGTATTTCATTAGCTTTATTTTTCTCATCTGCCACTTTAAACAACATAATAAATAAATTGTAACTGATAAAAATACAAGGATATCCTACATCTATGGAAAGGGACCTTAGCAGAGTTGAATCTTTTGTATAATTAAAATGACCCATTTTCAAAAGTTGTCATTGCCATGTATGTTTAAAATGATGCAGTCACAAATGATGCATAAACAATAAATGATGCATAAATGATGAAAAGGTATTGCATTTCCAGTTTTCAAATTTTCTCAAATTTGCTCTTTGACAGAACTTCAAAGTTTAATGTAATGGAACTGTCAGTCCTTTTCTATTTTTTTGAAGCATTTCCTGAGCACTTGCTTGTGTAATCTCTATTAGGCCAGGTGCCAGGGAAACAGGTAAATGATGTCATGTGAGCCCACCTCTGACAAATTTCATAGTTTCTTGAATCTCTAAACACACTCATTTTAATATGAATTAAGTGATTTTTCTATATTGTTTTAATTTTTGAATAGTCTCTGGATAATATCCATGGATATTTTATTTGATATGGCTAATGCCATCCAAGAATTTAGTAATTACAAATCAACTTTAAAGAGTTCCTCTGTGTTCTTTCTGGCACATAATCTGTTGGAATGTTTTTTTGGACGAGCGATCGTCTATGAAAAGAACAGTTTACTACAGATTGCTTTGGTCCTAGTCTGAATAAAACTCTGACCCCCCAGAGAATTGTTCCTCTTTAACTTAAGCAGTTAGAATTAAGTCCTCGATACATAGTAGGTGTTGAATTAAAGGTTAGTGAATTGCGCTAAAACCCTAACTCATTATCTTCAGTACGCTATGTCTGTAAGGGTGCTATACAAAGTATATTATAAAGTCTAAAAATGCCATGTGTTTTTAGTTAAGTGTTCCTTTATTTTCCCTTCTTTCATCTGTTTCTCTCTTGTTCTCCCTATTTTCTTTCTTCCTCTCCTTGCTTTTCCAGATATGTTGATCTCTTTCCTGCCCTCCTATACCTTCCTCACCTTTTACTTCTCTCACCCTCTTCATCATCCAGAGAAATAAGAAATATAAATTTTAACCCTTCAGTCTCCCACCCCTTCCCAGCTTGGGGAGAAGGCAGTGAGGGAATATTATAAATGCTTCCTGTTTATCTTATTTGTTGTCATGCTAGGCAGGCTTAAAATAGTGGGGTACTTAATAATATTTTTTAAATGTGAGGAAAAATGGATTTTTCAATAAACTGATATCACTGGATTTTAGATTCCAAAGTTTATAAAACGTAGGCAGCAACTGAGAGGAAAATACTGTTTTTTCAAACGACATGTGAAAACCATTGCACTAATTTTTTATGTATGAGATTTATAATTTGGTTTCCACCCTGGTCTTGAAAATAAACTTTACAGAAATAAGCCTCTTAAGCAAGATGTTGAATATTTATTGAAAAAACAGTTCTGATTTTCTAATAAAAATTTTTGTATTACTGTAATTAAGCTTTGGATCCTTTTTTTCAAAGCATCCATTTTTGATCTAGGAAGAAAAATATCTTTGAATATTCTAAATTGTGTTATAGTATTTTAAAATAATGGGAAGAAGATTATTTACTTCATTTTGCCACATTTTATGGATTGTGTTTGAGACAACACTTGACAGAGCTCTATAAATGGCAGCTTAATAAAATTCTATGTTATGTCATTTATATTTCCTGCCTATTCTATTTTTAGAACTTTTATATTCTTTTCCAAAGATCATGAACCTATTGGTCAGTTTTTTTTCCATGCCTCTTAAAAAATAAGGAAATATGGGCACCTTTAGGAGGAGTCTGATAGACTATCAGGTCATAAACCTGAGTATGAATTATTTCATAGAATATAGTAAATTATGTTAGGAAAACCAGAGCTTTGGTCTAGTATGCCATAAAAAGTAATTAAAAGAGTAAGAAGGGTGTAAACTTTGATGAGATCATGTCTGCATAGGTATTAGTTTCTTTATGTACATTATTAATATTTTAAACTATAGCAGTGTTGTTTAAAATTTCACAGTTATGACTTAAAAACTAGACTTAAAATTTTATTGTGCATGTGAAATTAGCCCCCAGTAATTGGCTTTTGGGCTCGTTACATTGATTTTTAGAACATCAGGGAAGGGGGACTTTAGAATTTATTATCCCAGAGATATAGTCATGAGTTGCAGACTTTATCTTGATGTGGATCTCTTGACTCACAGTTTATTTCTGCTTCTACTGCATCAAGCTCTTTCCTGCACCTAAAATGAAAACAATGTCTCTGTTAAGGCTTAAGGAGAATTAACAGCATGAAAGCTGGTCAACCAACACTAATTTCTGATTCACTTAGTAGGAGATAGGAATTGTGTTATGTAAGGCTAGAAGTTGCATTTTAAAAGTTAAATTAGGAAGAAAGGAGGTCCAGACACCTTTGGGGAAGATTTTTACTGTGATTTACATTTTGAAAATGAGTAAGTAAATCTTAGCTACTATGTCTCACAGGGTATATCTTTGTTTTTTCTTGTGCCCGTGACATAATTATTAGTATTGAGAGTAGATACAAAAAGATGAGTGACGTCTACACAACAGATACTGTACAACAACTATAACCTTATGCAAATTGACCCTCTCAACTTGAAAGATACTTCATTTTCTTCCATTTCCTTAATAACATTAATTTTATAATAAAGTACAGGTTAATATATATTTTAGAAAATTGAAATGAAAACAAAGTAATGCCTGCTGTATTAACATTTTGATCTAATTATTTTCTGCTCTTTGTGCCCAAATATGCAAAACTCACACATTTGTATATAAACTGCATTGCATAGATTTGAATTCAGCATTTTTATTTAACATTATACAATGAAGATTTTCATGTAATAAAATCTATGTAGTATCATCTCAATGCATGTGCCATAATTTATGTAATCAGTTTCCTACTGCTGATATTTTGTTGTGAATCTCACTGCAGTGAATATAGAGAAATCTTTTTGTACATCTTTGTTTCATTTATGGTAATCTTTCAGAAATAAATTAAAGTACCTTTTAACTACTGAGTACTTACTAAATATTAAGTACACTGGGTTATAAGACTAGTTGACTGTTTAGCAAGGTGGATTGTTATGAAATGTGACAATATAGAACAGGGGCAGGTATACTAGTATCCAAAGAGCTCTATCTTTTCGATGATTAGAGCTATAGATGACTTGAAGTGAACAGCATTTGAAATAAAGGAGGTAAAATTTCTATACTTTTCTGATCTCAGCCAGTGCAGGCTGGATGAAGGGGTGGGGTGTTAAGAAAGGATGCCATCTCCAGGCATGGTAGCCCACACCTGTAATACCAGCACTTTGGGAGGCTGAGGCGGGTGGATCACCTGAGGTCAAGAGTTCGAGACCAGCCTGGCCAACATGGTGAAACCCCATCTCTACTAAAAATACTAAAATTAGCTAGGCGTGGTGGTGGGCACCTGTAATCCCAGCCACTCTCAAGGCGCTGAGGTAGGAGAATCACTTGAACTTAGGAGGCGGAGGTTGTAGTGAGCCTAGATCTGGCCACTGCACTCCAGCCTGGGTGACAGAGTGAGACTCCACTCAAAAAAAAAAAAAAAAAACAAAACCGGTTTCATGGAATGTACTTCCCAGCCCGGAGGATAGAGTGAAGAGTGCTGCATACCCAAGTACATAGGCTCTCAAGTATATTGGATTCTGGACCTAGAGCAACAAGAGTAATTTCAGAACCTACGAGTTAGTATATGGATCCTGCTAGTGTACTTCCTGTCATGGAAGATTTGGCTGTGAAATAGGTAAAGGTCATTAGAACCTTCATTTCAAAGTAGCTCCAGAAATCAGAGCCTGACTCTTTTTCATCAGCATGTTACTTAGAAGGTTCAGCTTCTGCGTCATTCTGTAATTGCCAGTTAACTTTTGTCGTGTTCCCAAGTCTCAGACATAAGAGAACCAGGCAAGGAAAGTGACTAGATTGATACAAATATATTACCTCTTCTTTCAGTAAAGCAGGTCTTTATTAATTTTATTTTTCTGCACAAGATTGTTTTCTCCTATCCTTATAACACATTTGAAACTTGCAGTATAGTATATGCTTTCAGCACTTGAATGTACACAAATGTGTTAATTTCATTTTAAGTTCGCATCATTAGATGCTTGAGAGATACAAATATTATAATTTTCTTTATTTATTTGGCAAGCCAATGTACAAAATGACTATTTTGTAAACTAATTATTATGATGAATTAAAAACCTACATAATAGTGGACAGAATAGTACGATAAACCTCCACTTACTCATCATATAACCTTGCAGTGATGAACTTGTGGTAAATCCTGCCCTCACTGATATTCCATTCTCTCTCCATAAGTACTATTTCGAAGTCAATTCCAGATAACATTTCATTATGGCTATTTTTTATGGACATTTTCTTTCTGCTTCTGAAAGTAATACATGCTTATTATAAAAGAGAAAATTAAAAACTTGTCACAATCATCTAGTGAGAAATTTTAATTTTTGCCTTTTCTTATATTTATGCATATCAATGGATACATATAAATATACACAAAATATATATTATGTGTAAAAATTTTCTGCATAATTGTATTAGGGAAAGGACTAAGCTGCTATAAAAGCAGCAAAAATACAATGGTTTTAAGAATATAGAAATGTATTTTTACAGTACAGTTCTGAGGTAAGCAGACTAGGTTTCAGGGTTGCTTTATGTGACATGTGTTTTCAGGGACCCATTTTCTGTCTTTACCATCTCCTCAGGTATGCCCTCCCTTCATGATTAGAGCTGTTGTTACAGGCTCTTTTGTGTTGCAGTTTGCAGAAGGGGAGGAGTAAATGAACCTTAAAATACCAAGTAGTGTTCATTTTCCAATTAGGCATACTCAGTCACATGGTCATCTCAAGCCACAAGAGGGACTGGGAAATTGAGTTGCTAGTGAAAGGCTTATGTGACTTGCTATAAAGTTCTGTTACTGTGGAGTCTGGTGCACTGCAGTATTTCCTCTGTCCTCTTTATTTCCTCCCTTAAAGACACATGAACCTAGTGTCTTGGTCAGACTCAGATTTGATCCATTTGGTAAGACTATAATTGGTATTGAGTTCTTTCATCAAGATGAACATAATTTATTGTGTTTTCTTTTTGTGGTATTGACATATCAATAATTGACACTTAGTACCTAGATCCACTAATTCATAGATATGGGGATATTCCAATTCTGCATTTCATTTTCATTTATTATGTATACATTTATAAAGAGATGGTTCCCTTATCTACTATTTGGCTACCGAGTACAGCTTGTGTGTGTGAAAGTCAGTACACATTTTTTATTTACCAGTTTTCAAAATAATGCACCGGTTTCTCATTATCTTCCATTTGATTGGGGTGTGTGTGTGTGTGTGTGTGTGTGTATGTGTGTTGTGTGTAAAGATAGATAAATTATAAACTATTATGAACTGATGGATTTAAATATTTTTAGTGGGTTTCAGTCATTTGTAGTTTTCCTTTTTGAATCTCAAATTATGCCATCTTTTGTTCAGTGGGAGTCTGTTAGAGTTTGTTTTCAACTCCTTTTGACATGAGCCCAGTCGAATTTGATAGTTGCCTTTCTACCCAGTTTGACAAGGTGTTAGACTTGTGAGCATACATTTTGGTAAGAAACTCTGGTTACTTTTTCTGGGAAATTATATTTTAAGACCATAATCAGAAATGCTCATTGCTACTGGATTGATCATTGTGAACAGAATTACAAACTGAAGAAATGAAATATGTGTATACGTATGTGTCCACTCGGCCTCTTCTGTATTGCATCCTGGATATCTTTTCCTCCATACCAAATATTCGGTTTTCAAGGACACAGGAGATGATAGAATTATAATGGCATTTACTCTATCCTGCCTAACACGCACAGCAGTCTTGGAATAACATTACTAATAGTACCACCATCAGTGTAATTACCAAGAACAGTTTAAAATTCTTTTCATATGTTTTCCCCATTTTCCCCGTCTTTTAAAAATAGTATCACAATGAAATATCAGAGACACCAGCATTATATACTGGATTCTTTAGGTTTTTTTTTTTTATCCCTAATTTAGTCTCAGTTCTATAAGTATACACGTAATGTTCACCAGTAGTCCTTATGTCCATGTCTCTCTAGTCATTTTTCTTTTCTGAGGTGTGTTCTCTAGTAGATTTCTCAGGAAGGTTTATGAGAGTATTCTTTAGGTTCTTAAAATGTTGATAATAGTTTATTTGTGCTTTTTTTGCTTGAAAGTTAATTTTACTAGATAGAAAATCCTTAGCTTCTATTTCTTTCTTAAAAATACTAAATACATTATTTTCTTTTGGCATAAAATGTTGCTGTCAAAAAGGCTGATGATGATTTAATTTTTTTCCTTGTAAGTCACTTGTTTTCTTTTCCCCTAAATGCTGCAATAGATTTTTTTATTTAAGGCACAGAAATTTTAATAAGATATGTCAGTATTCGTCTCTCTAGGTCAATATTTTCGAGTGTGTGGTATACTTTTTCAATATTTATATTGTTGAAAGTTTTATTGGATTAAAGTTTTTAATATTTGATCTATTCTCTTGCTTTGGTTTACTTTTTCAAGAACTCCTATTATCTGGATCTCATCTTTGCCTATCTTCAGTATTTTCACTTTCAAGTCATTTTTATTTTTTATTTAAAAAATTTTATCCTTTTTACATTTTATTTGAGGCATTATTTGTTGTGTTTATTTACTCTTATACATCTTCTGTTTTGTTTTTATTTCTTAAACAATTTCTTACGTTGCAATCTTTTTTGAGTTTTATGACCTAATTATTGAGTTTTTAAGATAGTGATTTCTGTTGTTCTCTCATGCCTTATATATATTTTATGTGTGTGTGTGTGTGTGTGTGTGTGTATTTGCTTATTTTGAAATAGAAAGTTACATTTTGACATGTGCATACATTTTTTTGGTGTGTTTTGTTGTTGTTTGTAAGGTTGCTATTCTATTTATTTGTTTTCTTCTGATAACTTTGGCATTTGGCCTTGATACTTTTCTCTTGCTAATTTTTACATGGAATTAGATTTATGAAACTTGAAATGTGTTTATAGAATGCTGGACAAAAGAAACATCCTAAGTCAAAGAAAACAAAATGTAGACAAATAGTCAAGCATACCTAATACCAATTTTTCAGTTAACTAATCGACAGATTTACAAAAAAAAAAACAGGAACATTACATACTGGCAAACCATTTGTGGGGACATAAATTAATTCCCATTTTGGTTCTATTTGGGAATACTTATCAAAAATCTTAAAAATATGTGTAATCTGTGGCCCAGGTTTTTTATTTCTGTGATTTGATCATAAAGGAATAATTGACTATTTGTTTAAATTTCAACTGTAGGAATATTTTGTTGCACTACTTATGACATTGAAAAATTAAATATTATCCAGATGGCTGACAACAAGGCATTAGTCAAAATAGGTATATTCATGAAATGGAGTAGCTTACATCTGTTAGCTTATGTTGTAGGATATTTAATGGTGGGAATATATATCAAATATAGCAGATTTTAAATTTTATAAATGGGATACCTATTTTTATAAAATTTTATGTGCAAAGAAAAATGTCTGGAAGAATATAGTTCAAAATATTACGTTTTTTCTAGGTATCAAATATTTTAATCTTAATTTTTATTTATATATATTTTCTATAATTAACACATTTGTGTTAAAAAGTTTACTATTAAGTCAAACAAAAACATATGCTCATTTGTCTCTGGTTTTGAGATTATAAAAACAATATGAATGACTGATGTATGTGGTTTTGTATGTGAATATGAGTGTAAAGGCCAACATTGTCTATAACAAAGGTGTGATTCTTGATAGTTCTGGATAGAGTCCAAGTTTCTTTGCATAGTGACTGCATTTGTGTATAAGTTTCCTCAATGGTTTCTGTTAGATATGTAAATAACATTTATATACAACTGAAAAATATTATAATTTGGACCTTTCACAAAACCGAAGATATCATTTAGAATATTTATTTTCCTTAGTACAGTGATCAAATTACATGTCAGAGACTAGCCTGCATTAGCAGCATGGCAGGAGGGAATGTGGAGTAGGAAAAAAGCATGATCTATTAAAGTCAGCCAGTCGTGGTTTTGATCTTGAGCTTTGTGACCATGGGCGTCATACCAAACCTCTTTGAAGTTTGCATCTGTAAGCATTTGTGTTTGTTAAGCATCTGTGAAATGTAAACATGCTATCTAACCTGCTTTATGGGATTGTGAAGATGATAGGAAATTATGTAATTGATCCAGTCCTTTGCTTATCACATAATACGGTTTGCTTATCACATAATACGTGTTCAGTAAATGATAGTGTGGATGGTGGTTTCACATATGACTTGCTTTGTTCCATACATCTTTGGCAGATAATGGGAAGAGGATTTTCTCCCCCTGATACTCACTCTGTTCTTTCTTTGAAAAGAAAGACCTGGGTTATTTTTTTTTAAGTTGTATTTATATGTGTGTACTTACAACTTAAATCATTACTTTAAGTTAGTGCCGCCATATAAAGGTATAGTATACCATAGGCCTGGTTTATCAAAGAAAATAATAAGAGAAAGAAATCAAATTTTCTAATCAAAGAAATTCTAATTTTCTAATCAAAGAAAAAGAAAAGAGAATATTTTCTTCATTTGGCTGTGGGGTTTTTGTTTTTTTGTTGCTTGTTTTTTGTTGGTAGGTTCATCATTTGGAAAGTGAGCACAGCTCTGTAACGCAAACCTATTTCCAGCCATATCTTTAAGGTAGCAGTCAAGAATGTGGATTCCCTAATCATCTGTCTGGGTTTAAATTTGGGCTCTGTTTCTTTACTAGCTGCAAAGTCACTCAGCTATGGTTTTGGTCTTCTAACTTTAAAAAAATTGGTTAACTTTATGTTCAAGTTTTCTCATAGTTAAAATGAGGATAACAAAAATATGTACCTTCTAAGTATGTTCTAAGTATAGTTGTAAGGACGAGATGAATGATAATATTTAAAGTTCCTAGCGGAATGTATCTTGTATAATAAGCCCTCATAAATACTATTATTAGCTGTTATTACATTAACTCTTTGTATTCATTTATCTAATACATACATACTAAGTGCCTGCCATATGCCAGACACAGTTACAGACATAGAAACATCAGTGAACAAAACAAAGTCATTGCCCTTCGGAAACTTGTGTTTGAGGAAGGAAATTGCAAATTAATATATAATGTTAGGCAGTGATGTGAAACAAGTCCTATAGAGAAATATAAAGAGAATAAGGAGATAGCAAATAATAGAGGGTGTTAATTAAGATGGCATTCATTTTGGCCGAGACCACGCAAATACCTGAGAGAATGTTCTTGGCTAAGGGAACAACATATATAGAGTCCTGAGGCAGTAACGTTTCTGATGAATGTGGGGAACAACAAGAGGACCACTGTGGGTGTAGTTTTAGTGAAGAAAGAAGAGAGTGGTAGATGAGACCAGAGAGATCAGTGACTCAGCCTTGTAGGCCATGGAGAAGAATTTGGATTTACTCTTAAGTGTGATGAGAATGTAAGTTTTGATAAAAGGAATAATGTGATTTGACTGTATAGAAAAAATTTGGCTGCTTTTATAGAGAAAAGACCTAGGAGTCAAGTTAGAAACTGAGAGACGAGTTAAGAGGCTATTGCAGTAATATAAATGAATGCTGATGGTCACTTAGAGTAGGTGATGGTGCTAGGGAGAAGTGGTTGAATTGGGGATCTATATGAAAGGAGAACTGATAGGATTTGCTCATGTATTGTACGCAATTATGCAAATAATGGTATGATTTACCGAAATAGAGAACACTCTTGGAAGAACAACTTAATGTACACAAGGAACATAAGAGTTTTGTTGTAGACATGTTATTTTTGAAATGCTGTTTGTGGAAATGGTCCACCTAACTGGAGCATTTTGAGGATACTTTTTTTTTTTTTTTTTTAAATTTAAAGACAGTCTTGCTTTGTTGCCCAGGCTGGAGTGCAGTGGCACAATCTCAGCTCACTGCAACCTCCACCTCCTGGGTTCAAGCAATTCTTCTGCCTTAGCTTCCCAGGTAGCTGGGATTACAGGTGTGTACAGACATACACCACCATGCCTGACTAATTTTTGTAATTTTAATAGAGATGGGATTTTACCATGTTGGCCAGGCTGGTCTCGAACTCCTGCCCTCAAATGATCCTCCCACCTTGGCCTCCCAAAATGCTGGGATTACAGGTGAGTCACTGCGCCTGGCTGGGGAGACATTTTTACCCACGTGAATGCAGTTCAGGAGAGAGGTGAGAACTAGAGATAAAAATTTGAGAATGTTCTGTGTCTGAATATTTCAAGTGACTGTACTAGTTGAGTGAATTTGGATAGAGAAGAAGAAAGCTCTGAGGATAGCTCTGGGGAGATCAAGAAGCGGAAAAGGACCCAGCAAAGAAAACTTAGAAGGAGCAACCAGTGAGTTAAAAGGACGATGTGGTGTTAGGAAACCAAGTGAAGGAGGAGTCTCGAGTGGGAGGAAATGATTTGTAGGACTAAGGTTGCAAGAAACAGATAAGAACTGAACATTGGCCACTGGCATTGTTGACCTTGACCATGAAAATTTGTAGATTGGTAAGAGTGGTAAGGGCCAAAGCTGGACTAAAATGAGCTTGGGAGACAATGAGAGCTAAACAAGTAGAGGCAAAATACACTTTCTTTCAACAGATTTGGTACAAAAGGGTAGTAGTTGGAGGAGGACATACAAACAAGGTTCCTTTTGAAATGATTTAAGTAGAAACAGGAAAACCAATAATGCAGGTAAGAGGAGAAATAACCATAAAACGTGAGACGGAATGGGATCCTGTGTATATTTGGAGGACTTGCTCTTAGAAAGGAACGTGTGTTCATATAACAGGAGGGAAGAGAGTGTATGGGCACATATGCAAATTGCTATAGCAAATTTGCTACATTTGGCTGTGGGAGTGTGTGGAAGCTCTCTTCTGAATAATGCTGTTTTTCTTAAATAAACGTGGTCATGAATTGAGAGATGGGATTAGAAGATGAGGGATATTGGAGATTTAAGGAGAGAATCTAAAATTTTTAGCAAAGTGAGTGTGTAGGTTAACTAATGTAAGGTTGTTTGACTGCCTGGGAGTTCTAGAGGCCACTTGAGGTGTAATTTCACAGATTTAAAGTTTGTAATTACAGCCACATTAATCTGCTTCAGACGAAGGCTCAGCATAGGGAGAGAGTTGGATTTAGGGTTGGGATTTTGCCATGCAGGTATGAAAGATGAAAGGAGGAAAAGAGTTGAGTGCGTGCAACAGGATGATCAGAGTCATAGGCCATAAAATCTAAGATGGATAAGGAGGGAAATGGGGCCAAACACTGTGCTGTCATCGAACCAAAGCTTTGCTGTTGATACCCACATTCCACATTCTCATCTCTAGAATGTGTTTTCTGAGATGACATTCTTTTTCCTTCCTGCAGCTTTACCCCACTCGCAGCCCAAACACACATACTTACCTAATATCCATATGTTCACATTTTATCCTTCTTCAAGGGATAGCAAATATGATGCTTTCTTCCTGAATTTTTCCCCCCTTTCCCCTGGTGAACAGTGATCTTGTTTCCCTCTTTGAGTTCTTACAGCACTCTAAATCTCTCATTGACTGGTATTATAGGTGGTATTATAGCTCCGTATATATATTTTACCTGTCCTACTCTACTCGTGTGATATTATGGTAGGGATTATGTCCTTGTATCCTTAGCATTAGGCACAATTGA
Source organism: Cebus imitator (assembly GCF_001604975.1). NCBI lineage: Eukaryota > Metazoa > Chordata > Mammalia > Primates > Cebidae > Cebus > Cebus imitator. Next base: position 699,724 of record NW_016107990.1, read on the forward strand.
TATGCAATGAAGTGAATTCAATGATGTACAAACCTTAACTAAAACAGTTTCTTCAGTGTTTTCCAAAACAATTGTAGAAACCAGTGTATTTTTCACAGAGATTACTTGTAGTTTTGTCAAATATCTTATACTCACTGTAGCCTATAGCAATCCTATATTACATTTAAATAATCATTATTCTTATTATTATTTTATTTGTTTTTCTTTCAGGAGCATCTTTCCTTGAAGAAGTATATTATTGACATTGTGGTTGAAAGCACAGCTCCAGCAGATGCTTTGAAAGATGGGGAAGAGAGGCAAAAAAATAAAAAAAAAGCCAAGAAGATAAAAGCTCGGATGAACTCCAGGTACTCTTAAAAACAAATACTCTTAAAAACAAAAGAAAAACTCTTACGATGTATCTTTTAATGTAAATCCAAGGAAGACAAAAAAGTTTAAAGTTGTTTGCTTCGTGAAAGCCTTGGAAATAACACTGATGAGCCTAATTTATAGCCACTTTCCTTGATTGAGAAGGAAAACTGCATATCGATCTAAAGCCCTTGCTTTCACCTGTTAAGAGCTCTTCTTATAATTGGATGCCAAAGCTCTGCCAAACTTGTGCCTCCTCCAGCATACAATAGTATGTTTAAGTATGTGTAAACCAAACCTATTTTTCTTTCCAACTATTGATTTTTAAATGAAGTATCAAAGAAAATCAATAGCAATCAACAAATAGAAGTCTACTGGCTGTAGTGTCAAATCCCATGACTAGATTTAATCAATTTGGTTGCCTGTCACAACAAGAAAAAGTTCAAGAAATATCTTAAAATGGAAAGTGAGTTGTCAGACCTGTAGTTTATCATCAGCCTCCAAAGTGTCATCTGAAGTTCAGACAGCTGTGTAGTACATCATTACCTCACAAGCTTTGAGTGTCATCTGATGACGGATGAGTCCTGTTGGAGGACACAAAGATAGTTCTTCTTTAGTAGCTAATCCATTGCTGTTTGAGGGAAACTATTCTGAATATGCCCTTACACTAAGTGTCTCAAAGATGGAGAAACTTGACCTATGGGATTGTAGAAATAAAGAACTTACAAAATGGTGAATAGTATGAGTTTTTAAATAGTTTTTTCTAATTCTGTTAAGAATGTCATTGGTAGTTTGAAAGGAATAGCATTCAATCTATAAATTGCTTTGAGTAGTATGGCCATGTTTAACAATAGATTCTTTCTCTCCATGAGCACGGAATATTTTTGCCTTTGTTTATATCATCTCTGATTTCTTCGAGCAGAGCTTTGTAATTCTTGTTGTAGACATCTTTTACCTCCATGGTTAGCTGTATTTCTAGGTATTTTATTCTTTTTTTTGTGGCTATTGTGTGAATGGGATTGCATTCTTGAATTGGCCCTCAGCTTGGATGTTGTTGGTGTGTAGAAATGCCACTGATTTTTGTACATTGATTTTATACCCTGAAATGGTGCTGAAGTTGTTTATCAGATCTAGGAATTTTGGGGCAGAAACTATGGGGTTTTCTAGGTATACAATTGTATCTTCTGCAAACAGAGATAGTTTGACTTCCTCTCTTCCTATCTGGATGCCTTTTATTCATTCTCTTACCTGATTGCTCTGGCTAGGACCTCCAGTAGTATGCTGAATAGAGTGGTGACAGCGGGAATCCTGTCTTGCTCCTTTTCTCAATAGGGATGCTTCCAGCTTTTGCCTGTTCATTATGATGTTGGCTCTGTGCTTGCTATATACAGTTCTAATTATTTTGAGATATATTCCTTTATGCCTATTTTGTTGAGGATTTTTAACATGAAGGGATGTTAAATTTTATTGAAAACCTTTCTTGCATCTATTTAGATTATCTTATGTTTTTTTGTTTTGGGTATGGATAAAACCTATTTATTGATTTGTGTTTGTTGACCAATCATGCACCATAGGGATAAAGCCTATTTGATCATGATGGGTTAGCTTTTTGATGTGCTGCTGGGTTTGGTTTACTAGTATTTTCTTGAGGATTTTTTTTTTTTCCATCATGGATAATGGCTTGTGTTCTGTTTTCTTTCTTTCTTTCTTTTCTTTTTTTTTTTTTNTTTTTGTTGTTGTTATTGTTGTTGTTGTGTCTCTGCCAGATTTTGATATCAGAATGATGCTTGGCATATAGAATGAGTTAAAGAATCCCTCCTCCTCAATGTTCTGAAATAGTTTCAGTAAGAATGATACCAGCTCTTTATATATTTGGTGGAATCTGGCTCGGAATCTGGTCCTGGGCTTTTTCTGGGCGATAGGCTTTTTATTATTGATTCAGTTTCAATCCTAGTTATTGGGCTGTTTAGCATTACAATTTCTTCCTCATTCAATCTCGAAAGGTTGTTTGTTTCCAGGAATTTATCACTTTCTTGTAGATTTTCTAGTTCGTGTGCATAGAGGATTTTGTAATCGTCTCTGAGGGTTGTTTTTACATTTCTGTACAACTGGTAGTAATGTTCCCCTTGACATTTCTGATTGTGCTTATTTGGATCTTATGTCTTTTTTTCTTTATTAGCCTAGCTAATGGACTGTTCGTCTTTGTCAAAAAAATTAGCTCTTGGATTTGTTGGTCGTTTGCATGTTTTTTCTCATTACAGTTTTCTTCAGTTGAGCTCTGATTTTGGTTATTTCTTGTCTCCCACTGGCTTTGGGGTTGGGTTCCCCTTTCTGTAGTTCATTTGGGTATGATGTTAGGCTGTTAATTTGAGATCTTTTTAACATTTTGATGTGGTAGTTGAGCACTATAAACTTCCCGCTTAACACTGCTTTAGCTGTCCCAGAGATTCTAGTATGTCGTATCTTTTTTCTCATTACTTTCAAAGAATTTCTTGATTTCTGCTTTAATTTTATTGTTTACTCCAAAGTCATTTTGGAACAGGTTGTTTAATTTCCATTTCATTATATGGCTTTAAGCACTCTTCTTAGAATTTATATTTATTTTTGTGGTGCTGTGGTCTGAGATCGTAGCATGATTTTGTGTTTCTGAATCTTTTGCTGAGAATTGTATTGTGGCTCACTGTGTGGGTGATTTTAGAACATGTGCCTTGTGCAGATGAGAAGAATGTGTATTATGTTGTTTTGGGTTGGAGAGTTCTCTAGATGTCATTAGTCCATTTAGTGAAGTGTCACATTCAGGTCCTGAATATCGTTGTTAGTTTTCTGCCTCAGTAGTCTGTTTAATGCTGTCAGGGAGATATTGAAGTTCTCCCACTATTATTGTGTGGTTATCTAAGTCTTTTCATAGGTTTCTAAGAACTTGTTTTATGAATCTGTATGCCCCTGTGTTTGGTGCCTACATATTTAGTATAGTTAGGTCTTCTTGTTTTATTGAACCCTTTACTATTATGTAATGCTCTTTGCCTTTTTTGCTTGTTATGGATTTAAAATCTACTTTTTCCTGGAATTACAGTAGCAACCCTTGCTTTTTTCTGTTTCCTCTTTGTTAGATTTTTCTCCATCCCTTCACTTTGAACCTGTGACTATCACTGCTTGTGAGATGGGTCTGTTGAAGACAGCTTCTGATTGGGTCTTGCTTCTTTATCCACCTTTTAATTGGGGGCATTATTCTCATTTACATTTAAAGTTAATATTGATATTAAGTTTGATAGAAATAGCATTAAATCTGTAAATTGCTTTGGGTTGTACAGCCATTTTTACCATATTAACTTTTCCATTCCATGAGCATGGAACATTTTTCCATTTGTTTGTGTAATTTGTAATTTTTTCAGCAGTTTTGTAGTTGTTCTTTAGAAGTCTTTCTCCTCCTTGGTCAGCTGTATTCTTAGGCATTTCATTTTTTTGTGTGGCTATTGTGAATGGGATTGTGTTCTTGATTTGACACTCAGCCTGGATGTTGTTGGTATAGCAATGCTATCAGTTTCTGTTCATTGATTTTGTATTCTGAAACTTTACTAATGTCATTTATCAATTCTAGGAGCCTTTTGGCAGAGTCTTTATGATTTCCTAGGTGTAGAATCATATTGTCAGCAAAGATAGATAGTTTTATTTCTTTTCCTATTTGGATGCCTTTTGTTTCTTTCTCTTTCCTGATTTCTCTGGCTAGGACTTCTAGTTCTGTGTTGAATAGGAGTGGTGAGAGTGGGCACCCTTGTCTTGTTCCAGATCCAAGCAGAAGGGATGAATGAATTTTGTCCCTTCAGTATGATTTTGGCTGTGGGTTTGTCATAGAAGGCTCTTATTGATTATCATTATTATTTTTATATATTTTTTGAGACAGAATCTCGCTCTATCATCCAGGCTGGAGTGCAGTGGCATGATCTCGGCTCACTGAAACCTCCACCTCCCAGATTCACATGATTCTGCTGCCTCAGCCTCCCAAGTAAAAAATAAAAAATTTAAAAAAAATGTAAAAATTGTCAAGCATGGTGGCAATTTTTTAATTTTTTAAAAAATTTTATTTTTTAGCAGAAACGGTTTCACCAGTTGGTGAGGCTGATCTCGAACTCCTGACCTCAAGTAATCTGCCTGCCTCAGCCTTCCAAAGTGCTGGGATTATAGGCTCACATGAGCCATTGTGCCGTCCTTATTTTTAGTTATGTTTCTTTGATGCCTAATCTATTGAAAAGTTTTCTTCATGAAAGGATGTTGAATTTTATCAAAAGCTTCCTCTGCATCTATTTGGATGGTTATATTGATTTTGCTTTTGATTTCATGTAGTGAATCATATTGATTTGCTGGTTGAACCAGCCTTACATCTCAGGAATAAAGCTTACTTGATTCGTGGTGTATTAACTTTTTAATGTGCTGCTGGATTTTATTTGCTAGGATTTTTTTTGAGGATTTTTCCATCTGTATTCATGAGGGATGTAAAGTTTTTTTTTCATTGTGTCTCTGCCAAATTCTGGTGTCAGTCTGATGCTGGCTTCGTAGAATGAGTTAGGGAGAAGTCCCTTATCTCTAGTTTTTTTGGAATAGTTTCTGTAGGATTGGTATCATTTCTTCTTTGTGTGTCTGGTGAATCTCTCTGGTCCAGGGTTTTTTGTGTGTGTGTGTGTGTGTAGTTTCTTTATTACTAATTCGATTTCTACATTGAACTGCTTTATTTATGATTTCAGTCTCTTCCTGATTCAGTCTTGTGCTTGCATTGAATTAGGAAGATTGTGTCCTTGCACTGAAAACATTCAATTTTAAAACATGACAAGTATGCTCACTCTCACCACTCCTATTCCACACAGTACTAGAAGTCCTAGCCAGAGCAATCAGGAAAGAAGAATAATTCAGTCTTGTGCTTGCATTGAATTAGAAAGATTGTGTGCTCTTGCATTGAATAAAATTTCATTATTTTTCTTTTAATTCCTGTATGATTTTTAGTGACATCTTCACTTTCATTACTAAAATTTTAATTTTTTTTCTTTGTTCCCCCTAATCTCTGGCCAAGAATTTTTCAATTTTGTTAATCTTTTGAAATAGTGAATTTTTGCTGTATTTGATTATTGTTGATTTTATTTCATTTGTATTCTTTTTTTTTTACTTGTATTTACTTCATATTTATTTTTTGTTTTTTCCTGATTTCTTAAGTTGGCCTCTGAGAGTATTGATTTGAAAGCTCTCTTTTTATAATATATGTAATTATAGCTATCATTTTCCCTCTAATACCTACTTAACCTATATTCAACATATTTTAATGTTGTATATTTATTTTTATATAGTTTGAAATATTTCTTTTTTTATTGCATTTTAGGTTTGGGGGTACATGTGAAGAACATGCAAGATTGTTGCATAGGTACACATATGGCAGTGTGATTTGCTGCCTTCCTCTCCTTCACCTATATCTGGCATTTCTCCCCGTGCTCTCTCTCCCCAACTCCCCATCTCCTGCTGTCCCTCCCCTCTTTCCCCCTGACAGACCCCAGTGTGTGATGCTCCCCTCCCTGTGTCCATGTGTTCTCATTGTTCAACACCGGCCTGTGAGTGAGAACATGTGGTGTTTGATTTTTTGTTCTTGTGTCAGGTTGCTGAGAATGATGGTTTCCAAGTTCATTCAAGTCCCTACAAAGGACATGAACTCATCATTTTTGATGGCTGCATAATATTCCATGGTGTATATGTGCCACATTTTCCCTGTCTGTTCTATCATTGATGGGCATTTGGGTTGGTTCCAGCTCTTTGCTATTGTAAACTGTGCTGCAATGAACATTCATGTGTGTGTGTCCTTATACTAGAACAATTTATAATCCTTTGGATATATACCCAATAAGAGAATTGCTGAGTCAAATGGAATTTCTATTTCTAGGTCCTTAAGGAATCGCCACACTGTCTTCCACAATGGTTGAACTAATTTACACTCCCACCAACAGTGTAGAAGTGTTCCTATTTCTCCACATCCTTTCCAGCGTCTGTTGTTTCCAGATTTTTAAATGATCGTCATTCTAACTGGAGTGAGATGGTATCTCAATGTAGTTTTGATTTGCATTTCTCTAATGACCAGTGATGATGAGCATTTTTTCATATGTTTGTTGGCCTCATGTATGTCTTCTTTTGTAAAGTGTCTGTTCATA
>NW_016107990.1:707058-728705 GCF_001604975.1 Cebus imitator
TGGCTTGTAGTTCTCCTTGAAGAGGTCCTTTACATTCCTTGTTAGTTGTATTCCTAGGTATTTTATTCTCTTTGTAGCAATTGTGAATGGCAGTTCGTTCTTGATTTGGCTCTCTTTAAGTCTGTTATTGGTGTATAGGAATGCATGTGATTTTTGCACATTGATTTTGTATCCTGAGACTTTGCTGAACTTGCTTATCAGTTTCAGGAGGTTTGGGGCTGAGACGATGGGGTCTTCTATATAGACAATCATATCGTCTGCAAATAGAGCCAACTTGACTTCCTCCTTTCCTATTTGAATACCCTTTATTTCTTTTTCTTGCCTGATTGCTCTGGCTAGAACTTCCAATACTATATTCAATAGGAGTGGTGAGAGAGGGCATCCTTGTCTAGTGCCAGATTTCAAAGAGAATTCTTCCAGTTTTTGTCCATTCAGTATGATATTGGCTGTTGGTTTGTCGTAAATAGCTTTTATTATTTTGAGATACGTTCCATCAATACCTAGCTTATTGAGGGTTTTTAGCATAAAGGGCTGTTGAATTTTGTCAAAGACCTTCTCTGCATCAATTGAGATAATCATGTGGTTTTTGTCTTTGGTTCTGTTTATGTGGTGAATTACGTTTATAGACTTGGGTATGTTGAACCAGCCTTGCATCCCCGGGATGAATCCTACTTGATCATAGTGGATAAGTTTTTTGATGTGCTGTTGCAGTCGGTTTGCCAGTATTTTATTCAAGATTTTTGCATGTGTGTTCATCATGGATATTGGCCTGAAGTTTTGTTTTCTTGCTGAGTCTCTGCCACATTTTGGTATCAGGATGATGTTGGTCTCATAAAATGATTTGGGAAGGATTCCCTTTTTTTGTATTGTTTGGAATAGTTTCAGAAGGAATGGTACCAGCTCCTCTTTGTATGTCTGGTAGAATTCGGCTGTGAACCCATCTGGACCTGGGCTTTTTTTGGGTGGTAGGCTCTTAATTGCTGCCCCAACTTTAGACCTCGTTATTGGTCTATTCAGCGTTTCAACTTCTTCCTGGTTTAGGCTTGGGAGGATGCAAGTGTCTAGGAATTTATCCATTTCTTCCAGGTTTACTAGTTTATGTGCATAGAGTTGTTTGTAATAATCTCTGATGTTGGTTTATATTTCTGTGGAATCTGTGGTGATATCCCCTTTATCGTTTTTTATTGCATCTATTTGATTATTCTCTCTTTTCTTTTTTATTAATCTCGCTAGGGATCTGCCTGTTTTGTTCATGTTTTCGAAAAATCAGCTGCTGGATTTATAGATTTTTTTTGAAGGATTTTTTGAGTTTCTATCTCCTTCAGTTCTGCTCTGATCTTAGTTATTTCTTGTTTTCTGCTAAGTTTTGAGTTTTTTTCATCTTGCTTCTCTAGTTCTTTCAATTTTGACGATAGGGTGTTGATTTTAGATCTCTCCTTGATTCTCAAGTGGGCATTTATTGCTATGTGTTTTCCTCTAGAGACTGCCTTAAATGTGTCCCAGAGATTCTGGTATGTTGTGTCTCCATTCTTGTTGGTTTCGGAGAACATCTTTATTTCTGCCTTCATTTCATTGTTTCTCCAGTCAACATTCAAGAGCCAGTTGTTCAGTTTCCACGAACCTGTGCGGTTCTGAGTTAGTTTCTGAATTCTCAGTTCTAACTTGATTGCACTGTGGTCTGAGAGACTGTTATGATTTCCATTCTTTTGCATTTGCTGAGGAGTGATTTACTTCCAATTATGTGGTCAATATTAGAGTAGGTGTGATGTGGTGCTGAGAAGAATGTATATTCTGTGGATTTGGGGTGGAGAGTTCTGTAAATGTCTATTAGGTTTGCTTGNTGGTGCTGAGAAGAATGTATATTCTGTGGATTTGGGGTGGAGAGTTCTGTAAATGTCTATTAGGTTTGCTTGGTCCAGGTCTGAGTTCAAGTCCTGTATATCCTTGTTAATTTCCTGTCTCATTCATCTGTCTAATATTGACAATGGGGTGTTAAAGTCTCCCATTATTATTGTGTGAGAGTCTAAGTCTCTTTGTAAGTCATTAAGAACTTGCCTTATGTATCTGGATGCTCCTGTATTGGGTGCATATATATTTAGGATCGTTAGCTCTTGTTGTTGCATTAATCCTTTTACCGTTATGTAATGTCCTTCTTTGTCTCTTTTGATCTTTGTTGGTTTGAAGTCTATTTTATCAGAGATGAGAATTACAACTCCTGCTTTTTTTTGCTCTCCATTTGCTTGTTAAATCTTCCTCCATCCCTTTACTTTTAGGCTTTGTGTATCCTTGCATGTGAGATGGGTTTCCTGGATACAGCACACCGATGGGTTTTGGCTTTTTATCCGATTTGCCAGTCTGTGTCTTTTGATTGGGGCACATATCCCATTTACACTTAGGGTTAATATTGTTATATGTGAATTTGATCCTGCCATTTTGTTGCTAGCTGGCTGTTTTGCCCATTAGTTGATGCAGTTTCTTCATTGTGTTGATGCTCTTTACCATTTGGTATGTTTTTGGAGTGGCTGGTAGTGGTTGTTCCTTCTATGTTTAGTGCCTCTTTCAGGAGCTCTTGTAAAGCAGGCTGGGTGATGATGAAATCTCTGAATACTTGCTTGTTCACAAAGATTTTATTTTTCCTTCACTTGTGAAGCTTAGTTTGGCTGGATATGAAATTCTGGGTTGAAAGTTCTTTTTTTTTTTTTTTCTTCAAGTTTGAAGTTCCTAATATGTATTTCAAATCATGGGGGTTTCAGGGATGTTCACACAATGTGTCTGGCTCAGATTTTGAACACTAGGACAAACTCCAGATTGCTCAATCACTAGATGCACATGTTCAAGCAGACCAGAGTCACTGGCTTGCTTCTAACCTTTAACAAATGTTATCAATGAGTTAAAGGTGGTAGGGACTATATCTCCTCCCAGGCTGGGCTTGCACTTTAGGAGGCTGAGGTGGGCAGATCTTGAGCTCAGGAGTTGAGACCAGCCTGGACAAATAAGCGAGGCCAGGTCTCTACAAAAATTAGGTGGGCATAGGGGTGTATGCCAGTAGTCCCAGCAACTACTGAGGCTGAGGCGGGAAGATGGCTTGAGCCCAGGAGGCAGATGCAGTGAGCCACTTGTGCCACTGCACTCCAAGCCTGGTAACCAACCTGTCTCAAGTATTCTCTTCCCGTTTTTACCCTGTATTCCTCTCTTTAATCTCAGCCGCCACAATTAGACAGATGGAAAGCGCAAGGACATGTTTTTCTTGCATCTGTAGTGGAAACTTTAGCTGCAGATAGTAACTGCTCCATGTCTGTCAAATAGATGCATGAAAGTTCTTTTTTTTAAGGATGTTGAATATTGGCCCCCACTCTCTTCTGGCTTGTAGGGTTTCTGCTGAGAGATCTGCTGTGAGTCTGATAGGCTTCCCTTTGTGGGTAACCTGACCTTTTCTCTGGCTGCCGTTAGCATTTTCTCCCTCATTTCAACCCTGGTGAATATGACGATTATATGCCTTGGGGTTGTTCTTCTTCAGAAATATTTTTGTGGTGTTCTCTGTATTTCCTGGACTTGAATATGGGCCTGACTTGCTAGATTGGGGAACTTTTCCCGGATAATATCCTGAAGAGTATTTTCCAGCTTGGATTCATTCTCTCAGTCACATTCAGGTACACCTATCAAACGTAGATTAGGTCTTTTCACATAATCCCATATTCCTTGGAGACTTTGTTCATTCCTTTTTACCCTTTTTTCTCTAATCTTGCCTTCTTGTTTTGTTTCATTTGGTTGATCTTCAACCTCTGATATCCTTTCTTATGCTTGATTAATTCGGCTGTTGAAACTTGTGTATGGTTCATGAAGTTCTCGTGTTGTGTTTTTCAGCTCCATCAATTCACTTATATTTCTCTCTAAGTTGTTTATTCTCATTAGCATTTCATCAAATCTTTTTTCAGGTTCTTAGTTTCTTTGCATTGGGTTAGAACATGTTCTTTTAGCTCACAGAAGTTTCTTATTACCCACCTTCTGAAGCCTGATTTTGTCAATTCATCACACTCATTCTCCATCCACCCTTGTTCCCTTGCTGGTGAGGAGTTGTGATCCCTTGTAGGAGAAGAGGCATTCTGGTTTTGGGTTTTTTCATCCTTTTTGTGCTGGTGTCTTCCCATCTTTGTGGATTTATCCACCTGTCGTCTTTGTAGTTGTTAACTTTGAGATTGGGTCTCTGAGTGGATGTTCATTTTGTTGATTATGTTTCTATTTCTTAGTTTTCCTTGTAACAGTCTGGCCTCTCTGCTGTAGGACTACTGAGGTCCACTCCAGGCCTTGCTTGCCTGGGGATCACCTGCAATGGCTGCCGAACAGTAAAGGTTGCTGCCAGTTTCTTCCTCTGTTATCTTTGTCCCAGAAGGATACCCGCCAGATGTCAGTCTGATCTCTCCTTTATGAGGTGACTCTTTGGATATATGGGGGTCAGGGAGCTGCTTGAGGAGACAGTCTGTCCTTTATAGGAGCTCAAGTGCTGAGCTGTGAGTTCCACTGTTCATTCAGAACTCCTGGGCAGGTATGTTTATGTCTGCTGCAGCAGAACTCATAATTCCCCCCCCCACTTTTTTTTCCCAGGTGCTCTGTTACAGGGAGTTAGGGCTTTATTTATGAGTTTCTATTGTGCTGTTGCCTTTTTTCAGGGCTGCTCTGCCCATCAAGGAGGCAGCCTTGTCACTGTCTGCCTGCAGAGGCTTTGCTGAGCTGCTGTGGGCTCCGCCCAGCTGCCGTGTGAACTTCCCTGCAGTCCTGTTTATATGGGTGTAGTTAGAGCTGCCTCAGCAATGGTGAGTCCACCTCTATAATGGCAGACTCTCTCTGTAATGGCAGGCTGCCTCAGTAATGGTGGGCTGCCTCAGCAATGGCGGGCTGCCTCAGCAATGGCAAACTACCTCCATAGTGGTGGAGTGCCTTGGTAATGGCGGACGCCCCTTCCCCACAGAGCTTGACCGTTCCCAGATTCAGCTGTGCTTGCTGTGAAACTCTCAATCCAGAGTGTTTCCGATTGCTGTTTTTTTGTGGGTGTGGGACCAGTGAGCCTGATCACCTGGCTCCCTGTCTCAGAGCCCTTTTTTTTTTTTTTTTTCTTTTTTGTTGAACGGTTGACTGTCTCCCAGGTGTTCCAGTCACCTGTTGAAAAGACGCCGGGATCTGTGTGATTTCCCGTGCAACAACCCAGTGCGCTGGCTGCAACAGCTGCGCTGAGATTCGTGGCGCCTTTTTGCCTGGGAATCTCCTGGCCTGACTCCCTGTTTCAGTCCCTTTTTAAATCAGATGAATGCGCTACTCTGCCTTCCCGGAGCTCCAGTTGCCAGCTAAAACGGCACCCGGACCCATGTATTTTGTATGGAGAACTGCCGCGCTGGGGCGCCGGCATTACAGCCAAGCTGGGTAAAACAGCCCGCGCTGGCGACCTGTGGGGCTCCTCTGCCTGGGAATCTCCTGGTCTGTGGGCAATAAAAATCCATATGGAAACGCGGAGTCCGCTCACCCTCTGGGCTTTCACTGGGAGCTGCAATCCTGAGCTGCTTCTAATCGGCCATTTTGGATCCCTCCCCCATAGTTTGAAATATTTCTAATTTGACTTTTAATTTCTTTCACCTATTGATTACTTAGAAGTGTTTTGCTGAATTTTCAAATATTTGGACTTTCCAGATGTCTTTTTGCCCTTAAGTAGTTACTTTTCTATGGTTAGAGAAGATACTGGGTCTAATTTCATTCCCTTTAAAAATATTAAGATTTTCTCAGCATCTGGTCTGCCTTGGTCAGTACTGCTTATTTACAGGTATTGATCTACTTACGACCTATGCAACTTACGACCATTGGACTTTACGACCACAATCGCTAGCCACGACTGCTCTGCGTCTGGCAGCGCAAACGTTACCCAGCTGGGCGTACGACAGTGCGGACTAGCGTCTGGCAGCACTACTATCTCCGCTTGCACCATTTCAACTGTTATCCCAGACTCGGTACATACATACTCAACTTACGACCAAATCGTGTTACGACCCGTCTGTTGGAACCAATCGTGGTCGTAAGTCGAGCACTAGCTGTACTTGAAATGCATTTATATTGTGCTTATTATAGGTGTACTTTCTGTGTCAGTTAGTTCTATGTTGTTAGAATAGTGTTAGAATCTTTTATAATGGTCAATCTATAATATTTTCTATCTGGTACTGTTTTGTTTGTTTCTTTAAAAAGAATGTCCATATTTTCAAATTTCATTATGTTTTAAAAAGTTTCTCCCTTCAGGTTTTTTCTTCAAATTTAGAATCATTATTAGATATATACAAATTTAGAAGCATATAGTGTTGAAAAATGGATCTCTTTCCCATTATCAATTTTCCTTCTTCATATCTTCTTCCAATTCTCTTTATCCTAAAACCTACTCTGTGTAATATTAATTGCACTATTTCTATTTTTTAAAATTTGTTTTTTCATATCTTTTCCCTTTTCCTTTTAAACTTTAACTGCGTCTCTTTATATTTAATGTGTTAACTATTACAATTATATAATTGAATCTCCTTTTTTCAAGTAGTTTGGACATTCGTTTCTTCTTTGATATATTACCTCTACCACTTTTTATTTTTAGTGCTTGCTCAGTTTCAAATATGTATTTTTGATATCACAGTATGCCTTCAAATAATTTTGTAATATTTCAATTCCAGTTGTAGAACCTTATAACAGTATGCTTCCATCTTCCTTTCTTCTGCCTTTTGTGTTATTGTTATCATATATTTTACTTATTCATGTTACAGATCCCACAGTATTTTAAATTTTGTTCCAATCATTCAGTTATCTTTTTAATAATTTAAGAAACTATTCGTTATGTTCTTTGCTACTTCTTGTAGTTCTGAATTTTTATGTGGGGTTGTTTTCTTTCACCTGAATAACCTCCTTTAATGTTTTTAATAGTTCAGGTCTACTGGCAATAGGTTTTCTTAGCATTTATTTGCCTGAAAATGTCTGTTTAACCTTTATTTTTGAATGAAATTTTTAATGGATGTAGAGTTCTGTTATGACATTTTTTTCTTTTCTTTCATCTTTTAAACATGTTATTCTTTTATTTTAATGGCTTTGGTAGGTTGTTTTTGATCAGCAGACAACAACACACTTTTTTTTTTTTTAACTGTATCTGATATTTTTTCTTTTCTGCTATACACACACACACACACACACACATGCACACACATGTGTATATTCATATCATGGTTTTAAGTAATTTTGTTATAATATGCCTTGGTATTTTTTTGGGGGGGGTTTGTTTTTCCCTTTCCCCTTCCCCCTTCCCCCTTCCCTTTTTTCTTTTTTGTCTCACTTGGTCGCCCAGGCCGGAGTGCAGTGGCATGATCCCAGCTCAATGCAGCCTCAACCTCTCTGGCTCCACTGATTCTCCCACTCCAGCCTCCTGAGTGGCTGGGACTACAGACATGCCACCATGCTCAGCTACTTCTTAAAATTTTTTTAGAGGCTTGATCTGACTGTTGAAGTGATGTAGTTGTTTGGGGTAAATACCCAGGGGTTGTTACCTCATGCCAAGAAAACCAAGGACATGGACACCCAAAAGGAGTGAGTTTACAACCAGAGGTTTAATAGTCAAAAGAAAGAGAAAAGAGAATAGCTCTTCCCTGCAGAAGGAGACGGGTGCTCAAGTGGGTCTTCTGGTTTCTTGGAGAAATGCATGGGGTTTTATAGACAAGCTTGAGAAGGAGGTATCTGATTTACATAGGGCCCCAGAGATTGGTTGGACCAGGTGTGCTGTTCGCATGGCGCATGAAGAAGCTGGCTTTCCCACCCTAACCTTTTATTATATAGATGGTGTCACCACCTGGCTGGCGCCATGTTGCCTCCCTTTTTACTGCACATGTGGTAACAAAGAAAAGGGAAGAGGGAACCTCCATGTTGAACGTGCCTGTCCTCCAGGCAGCCTTTTTTCCCTATTGGCACAGCTGCCAGTTTACCTGTGCAAGCTTTCAGCTTGCTTATCTATGCCTGCAGCTTAATTTGTCCGGCTGCTTTTTGTTAGAAAAGAAATTATTTTGGGGCTGCTTTTTCATTAAAAGGAAACCTTACCGAGGACTTTCTTATCCTTACTATCTGTTTCTACCTCCTGTATCACTGTGTTGCCCAGGCAGGTCAGGATCTCTTCTTGGTATGGATTTCTTTGTGTTTATCCTGCTTGATATTCATTTAGCTTCTTGAATCTGTGAGTTTATGTTTTCCCCAAAATTTGGAAAAATTTTGGCCATTGCTTCTTTGAAAAGTTTTTTCTGCCTCAGTCTGTTTCTCGTCTATTCCCTGATTCCAGTTGTGCTTAATACAGAACATTTTCTATTGTCCCATAGCTCAGTCTTTTTTCTCTCTAGTTTAGATAGTTCTGTGTCCTGTGTGATCTTTTTTCTATTGTATCTGATTTGCTTTAAAAATCATCCAGTGATGTTTTTATTTCATGGGTTAATTTTGTCATTTCTAGGAGTCCCATTTGGTTGGTTTTACAGTTTCAGTTTCTTCTTGTTGTTTTTTAAATTCTGTTCATGTTTTCATTTTTTTTAAATTTAATATGTTTATGAATTGTCTTGACATCCATTATATCTGTCATTCCATTTCCTGCTTTTTGGCTGATTTTTATCCTGAGTATGGCTTATATTTTCTGCTTTTCATGCTTAGTAATTTTGTTGTTAGTATTTTTTTTTTCATATATTGGACAATATGAATGCTACATTGTTCTATGTGTTTTATTGTTTAAGAGAATTTAGAATTTAATTCTGTAATGCATTATTTAAACTTGTAGGTCTGCTTTTGTCTTTGAAAATGTGGTTTTAAACTTTGTTAATTTGATGTAGAGTAACCTTTAATCCTAGGGCTCTGTTGTTCCTCCTTCTGAGGTATGTCATTTGTGAACTGTCTATGGAATGACTAGGATGTTCAGTAAGTATTCTCAAATATAACAGCTGAAATGCAGACATTTTCCAGATTTATGAAAGCTCTAGTACTTGTTCAGCTTACAGTCCTTGATAGTTATTTTTTCCTCAGATTTGGAGGTTCTTGCCTGCTCATTCGGCAGATTGATATGGCCAGAGACTCAGTGGGGCCCCTCTGAAGATTTGTAGACCTTCTCTGCATACGTCTTTTCACTCTGCCACTCTGCCCCACTAATTTTAACTTTTTCTTAGCTCAGACTTACACTGTTTTGGCTACTTCCCTTCCCCCATATGTTGCTATCTGGAAATTGCCTTCAGGTACAAAAGGTGAGGCAGTCATAGGACTTATTTCACTTGCTTTCTTTTTCTTAGGGATTTCAGTCCTGTGCTGAAAGTTGTCCATACGTGAAAAAAAATTCACATACTTAAGAATTTCTAAGTTGCTTGTAACAGAAAGGACAGTATGATACTAGTTACTCAATTATGGCTGAAAGCAAAAATTGTCGAGGCGTTAATAAAATAATAACCTCCACTTCAGCCCTCTCTTTTCCCAACTTAATTTTTTACTGATACACTTAACCATCATCTAAAGTACTGTATATTTCAACTGTTTATATGTTTACACATTATCTTTCTCCTACTAGGAAATAAATTTAGCAAGGATTTTTGTTTTTAGTTTTCTGCACGTGGTAGGTGTCCAGTAAAAATTTGTGGAAGAATTAAATGAGGTTGGATTGTGAGCTTTGTGGTTCTTATCACTAAGATTTCTTTGGCCTTTTAAAAAGGGAGAAACAAATTGCATATTATTATCATAAATTGGAATTCAGGCTCAAGGCATGATGGTTTGCCCCAGGTTTCATAATACAGGTGGTGAAGATAATGCTTTTAGGACCTGACTCAAGATGAATTAAAACTGAAGATACTTGATTTTTCTCCAAGCAGTGCGATGCGGGAAACTTCCTATAGGCAAAGCCAGAACTAGCATATATTTTAAACTGTGGATATGTGTTCTCAAATTAATTAGTAGGATTCTGTATAAACTCTATGTGATGAAGAACTGTGAGAATACATGTGCTTGCTTGAATGTTTTGACAGGCAGATTTAATTTGGAAAAGGAGTTGCTATGAGTCAGAACTTTGCTGCTGCAATTTGGGTGGAAAGAATCCATAGTTTGGCAAAGAGGACTAAGAAAAGCAAGATAGGTGATAAAGTTCTAATCATTGGACCGGATTTTTGTGCAGAAGGATGAAGATAAAGGAATTAGACTTGTAGAATAGATGGTCATTGAGCTGCAGTTTGTGTGGGGGTAGGAATAGGAGAGGAGAGAGCGCTGAAAGAGCAACATGGGAACTCATAGTTTTTCACTGTATGTAGCTGGGCCTCTGTCCGCAGTATTAGCAGCTTGGATATCAGCTTGGACATCAGTTTCAGTGTCCAGTGGTAATCAGTAGTGGCTAACGGACGTCCTATCTTTAACAGTAATTGACCATCAAGAAGATATTCTGAAATAGGACAGGGAGAGGAATGAGAGGATGAGGGAGGTGTGTGTATTTGTGTGTCTGCAGTCAGAGTCAGCCCTTTGTACCTGTGGGTTCCACATGCAAAACCTGCAGATAGGAAGGGTCAAGTGTACTATGGCTTTTTACTTAAGGGACTCGAGCATTTGCAGATTTAGGTATCTATGGGGACCCTGGAACCAATCCTTCACGGATATTTATATATAAATTTAGATATAGATAAAAAACACACAGGTGTATGTTAAATTTACATTGGTACAAGAATTGACATAGAGTAAATTTTTATGTTAGAATTGACAGAGGGCCTGACCGTGGATAGGAGACCTAAGTCGAACAGAGGAGAGGCAGGGAAAGACATAAGTTTTAACAAATGTTACAGGATTCTGACAAAACTTTGAGGTGAAATCTAATGTTAAATCTGGTTTTTAAATACTTTTTATACCCATTCATATGCTGTAAAAAAAATATTTGGTTATTTGTGATCTTAAGGAATTCATTCAACACATTTAAATACTTATCAGCATATAAAAGTGTATAGAACATAATTTCTAACCTTCTCAAATTTACAATATATTAAGAGACATAAATGATGAATATAAATAATCCTTTCATGAGGCAGTGTGCAAAGTAGAAAAAGAAAGGTACAAATAAGTATTAGCTAAATTCCAGGGCGGATAAACTTACATTATGACTAGGGCAGTCTGGAAAGACTGCTTATAATAATGACGATGATAATAAAAATAAAACAAAAAAAGGCGGATCTTTAGTGAGCTCTTACTATGCCTGGGGTATTGTGCTAAGACAGAATTTTTGTGATTAGAAGCAAAATTAAAGTAATCTATGAGTGTTCATTGTATCGGTATTCATAAGAGCAAAAACTAGGATAAAAGTTCAGGTAACTGGCTGGGCACAGTGGCTCATGCCTGTAATCCCAGCACTTTGGGAGGCCGAGGCAGGTGGATCACCTGAGGTAAGGAGTTTGAGACCAGCCTGGCCAACCTGGTGAAACCCTGGGCATGGTGGCTCACACCTATAATCCCAGCACTTTGGGAGGCCAAGGTGGGTGGATCACGAGGGCAAGAGATCAAGACCATCCTGACCAACATGGTGAAACCCTGTCTCTACTAAAAATACAAAAATTAGCTGACCATGGTGGTGTGCGCCTGTAGTCCCAGCTACTCAGGAGGCTGAGGCAGGAGAATTTCTTGAACCAGGGAGGCGGAGGTTGTGGTGAGCCGAGATCACGCCATTGCACTCCACCCTGGCGCCTGGTGAAAGAGCCAGACTCTGTCTCAAAACAAAAAAAAAGCTGGGAGTGGGGGCGGGCACCTGTATTCTCAGCTACTCTAGAGGCTGAGGTAGGAGAATCACTTGAACCCAAGAGGCGGAGGTTGCAGTGAGCCGAGATCGCGCCATTGCACTCCAGCCTGGGCAACAGAGCGAGACTCCGTCTCAAAAAAAAAAAAAAATCAGGTAACTAATAATGAGATGATTAAGTAAATTATGACATATAATATTTTCAGAAGAATATGTAAAATGGGCATATGCTTACGATGTACAAAGTGAAAATGGATAAATCACAAATTTTATGTATAGTCATCCCTCATATGGTTCTAGGAACCCCTGCAATACCAAATCCAGGGATGTTCAAGTCCCTGATAAAAAATGGTGCAGTATTTGCATATACCTATACACATCTCCCATATATTTTCAGTTGTCTCTAGATTACTTACAATATGTAATGCAATGCATATGCTATGTAAGGTTGTTATACTATATTGTTTAGGCAATAATGTCAAGGAAAAATATGTATGTTTTCAATAGACACAATACTCCATTTTTTTCCCACAAATATTTTTGATCCACAGTTGGTTGACTTCATGGATGCTGAACCCATGGTTACAGAGGGTGACTATGTAGAGTAACTAAAGATACTCTTAAAAATTCACATTGTGTACAGAGAATATAAGACCAAAAGAAGACACAAAAGCATGAGTATGTGTCTGGGAGAGTATATTTGGCAATAGAGTTAGGAAAATATTTTTCTTTGGTTTATATATTTGCATATTTTGCTTTAATGGAGCTGTGATATCATTGGATAAAAAATAAAGTAGAGTAAGGCAATTTCAAAAATTTTAAAGTAGGACTGTGCTCAGATGCATGTAAGTAGTTTAGGTTTTGTACGGGGGACTGTGGGGGAGTTGTTGAAGCTCTTGAGACAGGCTTTGATAACATGTGTAAAGCAATTCTCAGATTTTTTTTGGTTTTGTTTTTATGGTCATGAAAGTTAGTGAGGACTCCAGAGTGTTCTGTTAGTATGGAAGCAGTTCTCAGACTTTTAGGTTTTTACATTTGTAAAAGTTATTGAGGACCTCAAATATCCTTTGTTATTTGGATATATTTATTAACATTTATCATGTTAGAAATGAAAAGTAAGAAATTCTTTAGAAAATTTATCAAACATTTAGAAATAATATAAAATTATTATTTGTTCACATGAATAACATATTTTTATATAAACAGCTTTTCCAAAACAAAAAATTAGTGAGAAGAGTAACATTATTTTAACTTTTTGAAAATTAATGTCCAGATTAATAAAGGGAGCTGAATTCTCACAGCTACTTCTGTATTCAATCTGTTTTAATATTACATGTCATGTAGCCTCAGCTGTACTGTGTGCATGTAAGAGAATGCGAATTAAAAAGTTTTGATCTTGACTACCTTCTAATGACACTCTCTGACCCCTGGGGCCAGATCATACTCTAAAATCTGCTGGCTTAGTCCATAAGAAAGAACTCAAAGAATACTAATTATTGTTTGAGTTGATAATAATTATTGTCTTAACATGAATCAAATCATAAAACATGGTAGTGCTTTTCAAACTGTAGTTCATCATCAGATCAGATCCTTCATCAGAATAATCTGGAATCATTTTTAAAAGGTAGATTCGTGACCCTTCAGCCTGTTGAGTCTGATTCACGTGGTTTTAGGGGAGGAATTTACATTTCAGTAAGCTCTCACCTAACCATTTGATATGCCTACTGTTTATAGGAATTTAAAATCGTGAAATCTTAGTTAGAAGACCCTAAAAGTTTAGCTGCTTTTTATTCCCTCATCTTACAAATGAGGATAACTTAGGCTAACAAAGAACGATGATTTACTAAAGATCCACACTTCCTCACATGGAGTAAGTTATTCATGTGAGGTAGTTCAACAGTAGTTGAATAGTAGTTCAAGTTTGATCTTTATTGAACAACGTTCAGTAAAGATCAAAGTTAAATGCCAAAATGTTTTGGCACAGGCATGTATTGAAGGAGATGGATTGGAGAAACTTATCCGAAATAGATTCTGTGGATGTCCCGATGTGAGGGAGGGAGACAGGAAGAAATTGATGGTGACCCCAACCCTAGAGCATATAGCATGTATGCAGATATCCTTGACTGAAATAGCAGATAGAGGTGATGTGCCTGTGGCTATAGTAAGTCAGTTCGAGCTCTCCAGGGGATATCCTAGCGCAAATGGTAGATAGTATATACATTTGTAAACTTGTTCAGTGTCTCCTTATCTTTTTTAGTTGAAACCTGTTTTTGTAAAAGAATTAGCTTCCTCTTAACTCTACCTTCTGACTATGTGCTGATGTTAATCAAGCTCTACTGCCCCCTAGTGGCAGTACCCTAAATGGTGAAAATGTCTCAAAAATCTTAGGAAAGGAAAAAATCTTAAAATGTCTCTAACTGGAGTCTAAAAGTCCAAATGTATACAATATAGATGATGATGTCAAAGAATGTAGAGTTGAAAAAGTATAAAAGGGTCGAAATAAGGAGTGTTGAATGCTGGTTAGCTAGTTACAATATCCCTTGGAAAGGAACCACTATACTGTAAAAGGAATAACATCAGCAAATTGGTCATTTGGAAAAATTTGCCATCTGTGCATTGCTAGTAATATTAGAAGGTTGAGAACATGGTGAATAGCAGGTTATTTTACTGATCCAGGCATGCGGTAATAAAGGCTTACATTACAGTGTACTGTAGATGAAATTATGAGGAAAAAAGTAATCAAGATATATTTTAATGTAATATTAATATTCTGATACTATATTGGTTAGTCCAAAAATAAAATGAAGAATACAAAATAAAAGTTGTACTTTTAACTTTCTACTAGTTTTAAACTACTGAGTAACTTCCTAGTTGCTAAATATTATGTGTAATGTAGCTGCCTTGAAGTATATGGAAAAAGCAGCATCAGTAAGCTTTTAAAATAATCATTATTAACAATCAAAAAATAAAGTGTTGGAAAGTTTAGGATAGATTAGAAAATAAAGAAAAAAATGTCGATAATCAAGGTATCAAGTATAATTGTCTTGGTACATGATGTTTGTACATTTATATCTGAATATAGATTGTATTTGGGCCTTTATAACATTTCAGCAGTAAAGAAGACTAACATTTGTTTGATTTTTGTCTGAGTAACATATTTTTCAACCATTTTCTCATTGATTGCTTATAATTCTGGGAGGTTAACCTCATCCTGCTTATTTTAGAGATGGCAAAACTGAGGTTCAGAGGACTAACCTGACTAAAACGTCATAGCTGTTAATTGGTAGAATTCAAATGAACTCTGTGTCTCCAGTGTCCATATTCAGTGACAACATGTTCTTCATTTAAAGTCATTTAAAAGTATTGATGATGATAGTGATGATTAACTCGGAAAAGGCTGTCCATTTTCCCTGTACTTCTTTCTTGCCTAACTCTCCAGTTTTATCATGCTGCATCTTATTCCGTATGATGTTACCAAAATGCAAATATTGCTTTATGCTGTGTGATAATTACTTTGACCCTCAGTGTGTCCTTTTCTTGTTCCTGCTGGGTGAGCAAGTAGCCAAGTCCTGTTTATGTTGAGAGGAGTAGGAAGCAAGAATTTGAAAAATAATTTATATTCAGATACTTCGGATATAGGTTTGACTCAATTCTTTTAAAAGTGAAATTTCAGGGTGTGATCAGTCTCTTTATTCTAGCATATAAAATGTCTCTTTCTATCAAAAGAACCCTGTTTTTCTCCTATTAACTCTTCCTTTTTGTTTTTAAGAACAAGACAGACATTTTCTATTAGACTCTAGATCTAAATACACTAGGTTTGAATTCATCTATGTCCTGTAACCTTGAGCAAGCTTCTTAACCTGTTAATGTCACAGTTACCACGTCTTTAAAATGGTTACCTAACTTGCAGGCTTATTATGAAATTTAAATAAATTCATGTAAAGTGCTTATCACATATTAAATGCTGTATGAGAATTTAGAACCACACTAAGAATATTTTCAAAGGAAATAGCCAAATACATAAGTGTCCCTGTTTTTAAAATATGGCAATGACCAATATTTTGTCATTCTCGGCATAGTTTATATCCTTGAAGAAAATCCCATTTTATAATTATTGAAACATAAGATTGGTTGACTATTTGAAAATGAATCAGTATAATTCACCACATTAATAGAAAATTTTTATGAAGAAAAATTCTAATATTCTCAATAGACTTAGGAAAAAAACATACATCTGTCCAACAGAAAAACCTCTTTAACAGAGTAAGATTATTGAGGGAAACCTGCTCAATCTGTAAAAGGTATCAACCCAAAGTTCAGAGAACATATCATACTTAGTGATGAACTATTGAAAGCATTCCCTTTTGAGACAGAATATGTCTGCCACTACCATTTCTATTTTATATTAAACTGGATATTGTAGTCAATTTTGTAAGATTGAGGGGGAAATAGAATCACAAAGGGAAAAATAAAAATGTCCTTATTTGTGGTGGTTAAAATTGTGAACTGTTGGTTGAGAGCAACTTAAAGAAGACATCATAAAAGATTTCATCAATAAATGAAATTAAAAAGAAAAAAAAAAGATCTTGCTGAACAGAAATTACAAAATAAAATGGCAAGCAACAAAAACATAAATTGGATTAAATCGAAATTAAAATTGTGTGCTTCAAAGATCTTATCAAGAAAGTGAAAAGGTAACCTACAGAATGGGAGAAGACATTTGTAAGAGATATTGCTAATGAAGGATTTATATCCAGAATATATAAAGAATTCTTACATCCCAATATCAAAAATACAACTCAGTAACAAAGGGGCAAAGGAATAAACATTTCTCCAAAGAAGGAATCAACATTTCTCCAAAGAAGGCATACAAATGAGCAATATGTTCTTAAAAAGACAATCTAATTAGTCTTCACAGAAATCTAAATCAAATCCATAATGGGATTCTGCTTTACAACAACTAGGATTAGTGGAATAACACACACACACACACACACACACACACACACAGCCCACACACCACACACACGTATATGTACCTGAAATCTAAATCAAGTCCATAATGGGACTCTGCTTTATAACTACTAGGATGAGTGGAATACACACACACACACACACACACACACACACATAAATACACATGTGTGTGTATATGTATATGGCACATATATATTGTAGAGGTAGGGTTTCACCCTGTTAGCCAGGCTGGAGTGCAGTGTTGCCATCATAGTTCACTACAATCTCAAATTTGGCTTAAGCAATCCACCTGCCTCAGCCTCCCAATAAGCTAGGAGGACTACAGGCATGTACCACCATACCTGGCTAACTAAAAAAAAAAAAAAAAAAAAAATTTTTATATAGAGATTGGGGATCTTATTGTTTTGCCCAAGCTGATCTCAAACTCCTGGGCTCAAGCAATCTTTCCTTCTTGGCTGCCCAAAGTGTTAACATTACAGGTATGAGCCATGGCGCCCAGCTGGATGAGAATATTTAAAAAGACAGTAAGGGGAATGTGGAGAAATTGGAAACTTCGTATTTTGATAGTGGGAATGTGAAGTGGTGCATCTGCTTGGGAAAACAGTTTGACAGTTCCTCAAAAAGTTAAACATAGGATATTCGTATGATCTAGTAATTCTACTCCTGGATATATACCCTCAAGAATTGAAGACATATTCAAACAAAAACTTTATAGAGGTAGTGGATTAGTGGTGTGTAGAGATGAGATCAGAAGGAATGGAGTCAGGATTGACTGTAAATGGGTACAGGGTTTTATTCAGGAGGAGAAAAATGTTCTAAAGTTAGGTAGTGGTAGCTCCATAGCCTTGTGTATATACTCAAAAACATACATTTTAGATGGATGGATTATATGGTATATGAATTCTATCTCAAAGCTGTTTTTAAAAATAAAATGGCAGGAATAATGCTAAATTTATTATTCACTATAATTATAAAGATTTCTTATTGATAAAACAGAAATCCTAAATCATGTCAATTAAAATTATGTGGTAGGGAACCACCAAAGTTCATACTTCTACAATATAGTTAATTGGCAACAACTGTGAGAACCAGCTTTTTGAGAACTTTGGAAAGTAATCAAAAGGCCACTTAAAT
Source organism: Cebus imitator (assembly GCF_001604975.1). NCBI lineage: Eukaryota > Metazoa > Chordata > Mammalia > Primates > Cebidae > Cebus > Cebus imitator. Next base: position 724,949 of record NW_016107990.1, read on the forward strand.
CAAGGAAATGCTTAATCAAGTAAAATTAACTGAATATCAGTAAGAGAGTTTTGTGGCATTTTAACTTATCTTGGCCTCATCCCCCACTCTCCACCTCAACAGCAGCCTTGAAGACAACAACCTGTATTCCTGGTACAGATACTAATTCTGGAGGCAGCAGAACAGACCATATACTCAAAGAATTGTAATTGTCTGTTGTGCCCTGTCTGGTGGCTCCCTAAAGGACTGGGTCAGATGATTTGTTTTTATTTTTGCCTAATTCAGAATTCTCCTGGAGTGAGGAGGCCACCTCAGGGATTTGTTTTTCCAAAGGCAAATGTGCTTAGTCGTTATTTCCCAGGGAAAGGGAAAACAGTTGGGGTAAATAGTAGACTAACCAAGAAGCTTAGAGAGAAAGGCCTGAAATAGAGATCTCTGGGGAATAAGGGCTTTGTGAAAGCAAAGGAGAAGCAATGTTTCACATATAAGGGATCCTTAGTATGGTTAACTACTGATTTCTCATGGAAATGATGGAGTCCACTTGGCAATGAGATGACACACTCAGTGTGCTGAAAGAATTTTTTTTAGCCCTCTTAACGAAGAATTCTATATCTGGCAAAGCTGTCCTTCATGAAAGAAAGAGAAATTAATACATTCCCTGATAAACAGTAACTGAATGAGTTTGTCACTAGTAGACCTGCCCTAACTCGGTTTATGAAACCAGGTTAACACTGTTACTAATGCCACATAAAGACAACACAAGAAATGAAAGCTTCAGACCAATAGCCCTTATGAATATAGACGTAATATTCCTCAAGACAACGTTTTAGGAATGCAACAACATATTTAAAAGATTATATATCACCAAATGGGATTTATTCCAGGAGTGCAGAGGTAGTTGACATAGTAAAAAGTCACTCAACCATATTAATAGAATGAAGGGGAAAATAAACCATGATCAACTCAGTTCATGCAGAAAAACTATTTAACAAAATCCAACCTTTTGTGATAAACACAGCCAACAAGCTAGGAACAGAAGGCAACTTTCTTAATCTGGTAAAGGACAATTAGGGAAATCTCACAGCTAACAGCCATACTCCATGGCAAAAGAATGAAAGCTTTCCCCCTAGGATCAGGAAGAAGACGCCACTCTTGCCACTTGCCATTGTTGAATAGAATTTATAGTGGCACACAGGCAAGAAAAACTAGTAAAAAGTATCCACATTGGTAAGGAAGATATGAAACTATTTCTGTTTTAAGATGATGTGTTAAACAGTAGGTCCTTGAATATATTGTTTCATTATAACATTGATGAGGAAAAAAAAAAAATTCCTGACCAGGGCCACTGTATATGTGGAATCCCCATATTCTTCCTATGTCTGCATGGGTTTTTTCCGTGTACTCTGGTTTCCTCCCACATCTCAAAGATGTGCACATTAGGTTAATGTCTAAATTGTACTAGTATGAGTAGAGTGTAGATATGTATTTGAGTGTACCCTATGATGACGTGGTGTCCTGTCTAGGGTTGGTTACTGCCTTGTACCCTGAGCTGCTGGGATACTTTCTAGCCTGTAGACTTTGATAGGCTCCAGAGACTCTGCACTGGAATAATTGGGTAAATAATTACCTTGTTTTCGTTAATTTTTGTTAAATGTATGTGTAGCTCCCATTTATTTCAGTGTTTAATATTAGAAGTGTTTCAGTCTTTATTTAGAAGTTTGGTGATGTTTTTGTGACTGGAAATATGCCATAGCAACCTTATTCTTATTAATGACAATTAGCCTATGTTAAAATTAGTTTTGCTATACATTGTTAAAATTGCAGTTTCGAGAACCCATCTACTATATTGAGGACTTACTCTTCTTAACAGTATACTAAATAATACACACACCCAATTACTGTGCTTATAAAGGAATTTGCCAAAGTTTCAAGATACAAGTTCAACATACAAAAATAGGTCATATTTCTATATACTAACAATGAACAATCCAAAAATGAAATTAAGAAAGCAATTACATTTGGCAATGGCATATAAAATAATAAAGTAATTAATAATAAATTTAATCAGAGTGGTGCAAGACATGTACATTGGAAACTGCAAACGTTGTTGAGAGAATTTAAAGAAGACCTACAAAAATTGAAAAACATTCTGTGTTTCATGCCTTAGAAGACTTAACATTCTTAAGATGGTAATACTCCCTAAATTGGTATACAGCTTCAGTGTAATCCCTGTCAAAATTCCAGTAGCCTCTTTTGTAGAAACGAACAAGCTAATGCTAAAATTTATATAGAAGGGAGCAAGCCAAGATGGCTGAATAGAAACAGATCCACTCTGCTACTCCCACTAAGAAGGATGAAAATGGCAAGTGAATTCTGCATCTTCAGTTGAGGTACCAAGGTTCTCTCACTGGGACTGACTAGGCAGTTGACGTGACCCACGGAGACTGAGGAAAAACAAGGTGGAGCGAGGGTCCATCTAGGAGCTGCAGAGGGCAAAGGGAGCTCCCTCCTTCAGCCGAGGGAAGTGGTTAGGGACTGTGCTACCCTTCCCTGAAAACCACGCTTTTCCCACAGATCCTTGCAACCTGTGAATAAGGAGGTCCCCTGATGAGCCCGCTCCACCAGGGCCTTGGGTCCCAAGTGCAGAGCTATGCAGACTCATAGTGGCTCCTCTGGTGGGTGGCTGCTTGAACAGGCCCTGAGACATAGGAGTTTTTGCGTACTCTGGCTCTGGGAACTCAAGCGAGGCAGGAGATCCATCCACTTCTGTGGTAAGCAGGCTGAAGCCAGGGAGCCAAGTGGCCTCCTTCAGCGGGCCCCACTCCCACAGAACCCTATAAGCTAAAACCATTGGCTTGGAATACCCACTAGCACAGCAGGCTGGAGACTGCCTAAGTAAAACCAGGTTCCAGGCAGAGAGGGGCAACCGCCATCACTGTGGCTCCATTTGGCCGTCTTCCCCTGCCACCAGTGCCACTAAGACTGGACATTTTGGACCAGGAGCAATTCCCCACAGTGCAACACAGCAGCTGGGACAGTTTGTGGCCAGACTGCCTCTTTAAGCAGGACCCCAGTCCACTCCTCCTCACCAGGCAGAGCCTCCCTGTGGGAATTTCAGCATCCCCAGCCAGGGTTTTATAGATAGAACTCTGATATCCCTGAGAGGAGCCCCTAGGAGGAGGGCTGGCTGTAGTATCATGGATCAGCAGTCTTAATCCTGCCTCCTGGCTCTGTAGAGTCAGGGCAGCCTGGATGAGGATGAGGGGAATTCCCTCCAGCGCAGCAGAACTGCCCTGTCAAGGGGCAGCCAGACTGCTTATTTAAGTGGGTCCCTGATCCCGTTTCTCCTGACTGGGTGAGACGTCCCAACAGGGTTTGCCAGACACCTCATACAGGAGCATTCTGGCTGCCATCAGATTGGTGCTCCTCTGGGTTGGAGCTTCCAGAGGAAGGAGCAGGCTGTCACTTTTGCTATTCTGCAGCCTTAATTGTTGGCATTTCTAGGAGCAGGAGGGAATCAGGTGAATAGGGTCTGGAGTAGATCCCTAGCAAACTTCAGCAGCCCTACAGAAGAGGGACCTGACTGCAAAAAGAAAAAATTGAAAGCAAAAGAAACAACAACATCACTGAAAAAGACCCCACAAAAATCCCATTTAAAGATCAGCAGCAGGCTGGGTGCACTGGCTCATGGCTGTAATCCTAGCACCTTGGGAGGCCGAGGTGGGTGGATCACCTGAGGTCAGGAGTTCAAGATCAGCCTGGCCAACATGATGAAACC